>NC_056731.1:1333316929-1333329891 GCF_019279795.1 Protopterus annectens | reverse complement strand
AGCATATCACTTTTGATATGTTTTTTTGCTATTTAATAACTGACAGTAGTTTATAATGCAATTCACTGTTGTTTGCTTATTCTCTAATTTGTATTTATTGACATCTTAGCATATGATTCAAAATATTATGATCATTTACTTTTAGACAGGAAGAAGTAACCTGGACAGTTCATAGAATTTTCAGAACTCCAGCATCATTGCAAAAGTTCTCATGACTCTAATTAAGCTGCTTCAAGCTGGTCCTCATGACAAAAGCTTGTAAATGAATAGTTTATCAGCTACAATTCACACAAAAACATTTACAAGTTAATCCAAATCACCTCTACATTATATGTCAGCCCCTCAAACCCTTCCAAACCACAAAAAAAAAAAAAAAAAACATAAAAAACATTTCAAAGTATGTTAACCACTAAAAAGATGTTATATTTAAAGAAATAACATTTAATGATTCAGTAAGCACCATTTGTATGACATGTTTAATATAAAGCAGACTGTCATTTTTTAAAGGAGACATAGAATATAAATTTGCATTAAAAGAATGACAGTTATGTGTGATCCAGGTTTAACTTGTAAAAGTGTCAATGCTAAGCTAATTATCTGATATAATTTCAATAGCAACTATTATGTATGTAAGAAACTATATTTTTCATACATTGTGTATAACATAACAACATATGTTTCCTGGGTGCTATTGCATGTCAAGTATACTATCAGTATCAAACATTCAGAACTATTAAATAACTGACAGTGGATTAGAATGCAATTCACAGTGTTTTGCTTATTATCTAATTTGTATTTATTGACATCTTAGCATATGTTTCAAAATATTATGATCATTTACTTTTAAACAGGAAGAAGTAACCTGGACAGTTCTTAGAAATTTCAGAACTCCCACAGCATCTCAAAGGTGTTCATGACTCTAAGTAGTTTCAAGCTGGTTTTCATGATAAGGGCTTGAAAATGAACAGTCCATCAGTTACAATTCACACAAAAACTCTTGCAAGTGAATCTTGGCTGCCTCCACACCACAAATTGATCCCTCAAACCCCTCCAAACCACAAAAAACAACAACAAAATCTCAAAGTATCCCACCACTGAAAAGGGGTCTATATCAGATTGTCGAAGTTTTCAAACTTTGAATCACTAAAGATTGAACTTTAGTGATCTAAGTCTGAAAACTTTGAATTACTAAAAAAATTATTTTTAAAACAAAAAAGAAACAAAAGGGTGTAAGCAGTGGGGCAAGCCCCCTGCATCCCCACACCCCCCTCTCTTTAAATATACCAACTCCGAGATTGTGGTACAAGGAAATGGAAATCTTCCATTTCCACACTGTACTGCACTGAAGTGTGATCTCGGAGTTGGTATATTTAAGTAGCGGGGGTGTGGGGGGCACAGCCCCCATGTGGGGGGTATATGGGGGCTTGCCTCCCTGTTTACAGACTTTAAGTGTTACGTTTTTTGTTTTGAAAATTTTTTTAGTAATTCGAAGTTTTCAGACTTTAATCACTAAAGTTCGATCTTTAGTGATTCGAAGTTTGAATACTTCGACAATCTGATATAGACCCCTAAAAAGCCATTGCACTCACAGAAATAACATTTAATGATTCTGCAAATCCTTATTGCATGAGATGTTTAATCTAAAGCAGACCATGTTTAAAGGAGACATATCATATAAACTTGCATTAAAAGAATGACAGTTATGTGTAATACAGGTTTAAAGGACAACAATGTGATATTAAAACAGATTGCTCAACCTGCTGTCTCTTTTAGTCTCTGTTCATTGATACAGCCTCAAAAAATCACCCATGCAGCTTTAAAAGCTTATCCACTCATCTGTTTTCCCTGTTAGGCTTCCTACCTTTCCGTACTATTTTACTTTCACTTTGAAAATCAAAATGAAAAACCTCTAGCTGGCTCTGAAATGATGATGTCACAACTGCCAGAGCTCTTGCTCTAGGTACCGGGACATTTCCTCCCCCAAAGTGATGTAATCCCCGCCTGATTTTCATGCTGTATAGAACAGCCAGTGGACCTCACACATTGTAATGTCAGAGCTGCCTTGCCCAGCCCACTCTTAACCTAGCAAAAATGTCAAACTATAATCTCACTTTTCTGAAGAGCCCTACCAATATGTGACAAAGTACAGGCAGAAGCACAGTAACAGCTGCAAAACTAAGAGCATAAATTTGCAATGACCATGCGTAGACATTAATTGCATGTTTTTACATAAGAAGCAGATGTCTATCACAATTAATTTACAACACTACATCAGATTACAAGTATGCAATACTGTACTTTTCTTAAATTACCACTTAAAAAAGCATGTGGGTGCTGTCATGCAAGTCTGTGAAATATTTTGTGTTTATAGTGCATCATTTGTTAGCTATTTAACCAAACAGGAAGGAAAATAAGTGGGAGTTTGATGCTTTGCAAAACAGTGATTATTCCCAGTGCTATGGAGCTTGGTTCTAAATTTGACAGGAGGAGTGCAACAATAAAAGTCTTCCACTGTAAGGAAGGAAAGGCTGACAAGAAAACAGTACATTAGTCTGGTCACCTGTTGTGAGCTGTCAATCACATGCAGATAATGGGTCAAATTACCCTTAGCTCTTTGACAGCTAGGGAAGGTAGGTGCAAAGGGGGAAGGGAGATACATTGAAGAACTAGATTTCAGCCTTCACAAAATAAATCAAGTTAGCATTTCTAAGAAGAAAGAGCAAAAAAATGCACTTTTCAATTCTGTTCTGTAGCATTTGCACTGCTTGTGTTTGAAGTAGTTATTGAAAAAGGATAAAATGTTAACCAAAAGAAGGTGACTGTAACATAGCAGTGAATGCCTGTAAAATAAGTGGACTGACAGGAGCTTTAGGGAAAATGTGGCAGATCTGATGCAATTTTTGGAGACAAACAATGCATTCTGGGATACTTAGAGGCTGACTAAACAGTCAGAATTATTTCAAGATGCCAGACCCCATGTGGTCAGAGTCAGAAATTGTGTATAAAAATATCTAAAAAGCTCTAAATAGTCCCAGAGTTGTGTTAAAATGTAGGAAACACCAAACCATGATGAAATAAATATGTTTTGTTGAGTCTGTGGGTGTAGCTGTCCTTTAACTTGTAAAAGTGTGAATGTTACTCTAATTATTTGATATAATTCCAATAGTAATTTTATATATGTAAAAAGCTATTTTTTTAGATTTTTGTCTATAACATAGCCTGTCTTTCTTGGGTGCTATTGTATGTCAAGCATAATATCATTAGCACACTACTGGACCATTTTAAGAACCCAGAATGTAAGTTAACATGCCTCTTTAGTGTCATTTGTTGCATCTTATATTATATTTAATAGTACATTGCTGTACTATGCACAGATATCAGAAAGTGTGCCACCTAACATAAGTTTCATCATAATAATGATTAACTTTTAATAAAATGAATTGTTTAACCTTTTAAACTTTTAAAGAAAATAAGTGGCTTTAATGTCATATATAGCTAAACAAAACAAACGTTAACATTTTAAAAAGGGAACTAGTAACCATTTGAAGTAGGGAAAGAAAGAAAGAAAGAAAGAAAGAAAGAAAGAAAGAAAGAAAGAAAGAAAGAAAAAAATTACCTTATAAAAATAATATTCAGCACCTGTTCATAAGTATTCACGCACTTCTTTAAATTAATAAGAATTCATAACCATGAAGAAAATTGATTTCCATTTTTTGTTTCAGAAGAAATTCAATGCTATTCTCATTTTCAAGTAATCTTCCATCAAAATCAGACATTGTTTCTTCTATACTCGAGATTTGTGATGACTGTTGTGTAAGAGATTCACTCAGTACTTCAGCTTTTTTACATTTCCCTTTAAAATTGTCCATTTTGCTTTCTAATTTATCCATCTTTACAGATAACTCACTGATGTTACTTAGTATAGCCTGCATGTCTTTTTTTCATAGCACTGTCCTGTATACTGGGCTTAGAGTGGCTCATTCTGAGATGATTAGTTCTTTCTAGTTTTCTTGACTGGAAAAAGCAGTTAAGAGTTTTAAACTTGTTTTTTTTTTTTTTTGTAGTAAATTTTTCAGCAGATGCTCAACTATAAATCAATCAAGTTTTGAAATGTTCTATTTGAGTTTTTTTAGTAAAAATCATGTCAGAGATGTTAAAATGAAGCAGAGCTAAAAAACAATGTTGTTAACTGCTCACCATCTTGGCCACACCCCCTCCATGTAATGTTGTTTGAGGGCACCAGGAGGGGAGGAAGGGATATGTAACATCCTTCAGCTTCAGTCACCAGAACCAGATGAAAGTGCTTAGTCATCTCATTATTTATGCAAATATAAATGAACTATAAAATAATTAGTGATGCTAGATAAGTCTTTGAATTCTGTCTAATGACACCTATAAGAAATCCACACAAGCAAACAGACCAGGAGCAGAACCAGTCACTATCACAAACCAGAAACATTATTGAGCAGGTGTTTGGGCTGCTGAAGGCACATTTTTGCTGTCTAGATTCATCCCATGGTGCCATGCAATATGAACCTGCCAGTTGTGCCAAAATACTGATTGTATGTGCACTGTTATACAATATTGTACTTAAGCGCAGTTATAGCAGGTTCTTGCAGGACCAGCCATTTTCAGCACAACAAGCAGTGGAAGCTGAGACAGACAAGGAGTCAGAGGCAGAGCATACAATAGGGGATCATCATGCCAGAAGGAGCTGGGCACAGTATGCTGTGTGACAAGCAAAGAGGCAGTGAACTGTACATAGCTTTACAGCATAACTATGCAAGTGTTAAGCAGATTGACTGTAGTAAAAATGATGCAAGCGAAAACAACACCAGGCTGTGCTTACCTATGCAGAGGCTGACCTCGCAGTTCATCAGACATAGGCAGCCCAAGTGATAATGTACAAAGAGCAGGTTACAGTTATCATCTGCACAGATGAAGAAGGGAGTACAGGAGTGCATGCCTTTCACAGGGAAGTGAGTGAGTATGAGTTCTGTGGTGTACAAAAACACCACAGGATATGAAATGAGAATATTTTATAGGAAGTGTCAGAATTGGTATGGAGGGTTTATTGCTGTCAAGGGCTGGGGTTAATGGATGTTTGTGATGTGCTGAGGGTTGTAGTGGTGTATATCTTCAGGCCTACTGGATGGGTCCAGGGCGTACATGGTAAAATATTCTGGTATGCTACATGACCTTAACTGACATCTGTTAGGACCTGTGTTACTATGATAATGGTCACAACCACATGGATGCCCTCTTTTGGGAGTTGACACCTCTGCAATAGATGTTGCTGTGGAAGTGCTAGCACTGCAGGTGCGAGATCTCGTATGTCCATATCCATATTGGCCATTATCTGTGAATGTAGCAGGTAACCAGCTGTGAGGACAGACTCTCACCCCAGCTAGGTGATCCAGAGAAAACATTGCATGGTCCAATGTGTGAGTCAGTCAGTCCAAGGAATCACACATATGGAACATGTACTCTCATAGGTCAGCATGCACATCATGGATCAGCGTCTATCTCTCACATGGTTCTGGTGGTACTAGCCTGTGCTATGGCTCTGCACATATGTTAGGTTGCAGCCACTGACAGACCAAACTAAAGGGAAGGCAGTGACCATGTCTCCAGGAAGCAGCATTACCCCCCAAATGTGGACTTCCCTGCCCATGAGTGCTAGGGGCAGATTCAGAAGGTTTAACTTCATTTTGTCGAGAATGGTATGTGCGATCATGCATTTGCACAACTGAATGGTGTGAATTATGGAATACTTCCAAGGACAAATGTCGAAAATTATTTGATGGAAACCATTTTTGACATTTGTCCATGTGTTTGAATGGCATAGTACATTCACGTTATAGCCATTCGAACCTCTGTGAGTCGGCATTGCAGGTTTTTGCTGTTGTCCTTTAGATGTAATGCACATTGGACAATGGACACACGACCTAATGAAGGTAAACTGATTCAGACATCTGTATTGTATACTGAGGATGAGCACACATTCCTGATCAATTGTATCCCTGTCAAATGTTTGTGTAGCCTGGGTGTGCACAAACATAGAGACTGTATCCATGGTTTGCTTGGCTGCAGTGGTCACAATTCTTGTGTTAAACACACCCTATGTCCCCCTGACTATGCCAGCTGATCCCTGCCATCATTATCAGAGGATATAGATCCTCCAACAATAGATGGGGGAGTTTCACTGTGCTGGTGTCAGATTAAGAATCACATGAAAATATACCAAAGCAAAAAATATGCAGTATAAGTATGACCCAGCACCACAACTGCACATGCAACTGATATCTTTATAACTCTTAACTTGATAAAAACTAATAGCCCTGTCTATATCTTGTGCAGTTGTTCATTTAGATCCCTAATGTTCCTTTATACTTGTATACCTCAAGTCAGGCAGATTATATGATTTCTGTAGTGACTAAGAGGTAAAAAGGATGTGTAGTTATTGATGCAATGAAACAGAACTACAAATCTGGAGCAACTTCATTGTAAATTTTGGGCCCTTTCCAGATCTGCTCCAACATCTACCACCACACTATGAACCTCTTAGCTAAACTAATAACTGATAAAGTTCTACCACAAGAACACAGGGTAATGAGGCAAAAGAAGGGGAGAAATCGAACACCATAATGGAAGTATCGAATAGAGAAGTCTATAAAGCAACTAAGACAAGAAGCGTCACTGTTAGAAGACTATAGAAGAGGGAATAGATCAACAAAGATACTAAGAAAGATAGACATGGTAAAAGCAATGCACAATATTAGAACAGACCAGGATCTATCATGCACTATCGCAAACAACAAACTAAAAATTTCAGCACAGGTGGAAAAACTTAGAAGATACACAGATAAATATAAAGGATAAGTACAAAATAAGCAATTTATTGATGACCCAAAAAAGATTTATAGAGAATTGGGAAACAAAGTAAAATGAATTGAAAGACCACCAAAAAAGAAGAAATAGATGCATTTTGGAGAAGTATCTATGAAGATCCTGTGGAACACAGCAAAGATGCTAAATGGATGAAAGAAGTAAAAGAAAGAATAAGAAGTTTAAAGGTACAGAATATGAAATGAGATGAAGTAACACTCAGAAAGATTGAAACAAAGTAAAAAAAAGCCTCAAATTGGAAAACCCCAGGTCCAGATGCAGTACCTAACTTTTGGTTAAATGTATTAACATCTTTGCACAAAGGCTTAACCATGAGTAAGAACTATTTATATGCACATCCCGAACAGACACTAACCTGGCTAACAACAGGTAAAACAATGCTCCTACTTAAGAGTGAACCTGCAAGCTACCCAAAAAATTATAGATCAATAACTTGCCTTCCGACGACGTATAAACTATACACAGGAATTGATGCCAACAGAGTTTATAGTCATTTAGAAGAAAACTTAATTATGGCAGTAGAACAAAAGGGCAATAAAAGAAAGTCATATGGAACAAAGGATCATTTGCTGTTACATAAAGTCATAGTGGAGAACTGTAAAAAGGAGAACCTAAGTATGGCATGGATTGACTACAAAAAAGCATTTGATAGTTTCCCATATTCATGGATAAAAGAGTATTTAACAATGTATAAGATATGCCCTATATTGATTGACTATGTTACAGTGACCATGAAACAATGGCAGACCACTTTGCAATTAAATCATGACAAAGGACAAATTGCTATCCCAGGGATAAAAATTCAAAGGGGGATATTCCAGGGTGACTCTATCACTGTTGCTATTCTGCCTTGCCCTTAATCCATTAAGCTGTCTACTTAACAGTTTAGGCCATGGCTATAATTTGGCTCCTAGAAAACAATAAAGTCTAAAGACTTCTCATCTTCTCTTTGTTGATGATATAAAACTGTATAGCTCATCAGATGAGGAACTGAAAGCACAGCTGCAGGTTGTCAAAACTTTTTCAGATGATATTAGAATGTCATTTGGTCTTGATAAATGTGCAAAAGCAACCTTTAAAGCAGGAAAATTGCAGCACCAGAAAACATACTTTTGGGACAAGAATGTGATATAAAAGAACTTGAGCAAGAGGGAGTGTATAAATACTTGGGAAATGATGAAGGATCAGCAATAAAATATGAACAGATGTGTATAAAACTTGGGTCCCTATTATTTACGTGAATGTTCATAATTTCAAATGTTGCATTATCGAGAACCTAATGTCGAAAAGGCCAAATCCCAAAGACACAGAACAGTGATTTTTTTCCTAGGGAAAAATCACTGGGCTGTTTTCGGGACTTTGCCATTTCCTCCACTGTGGTGCGGTCTTGGAGTTGGTATATTTAAGTAGGGGGTACCCTCCCACATGAAGGGGTGTGGGGGCAAAGCCCCCCTCTTTATTTTGTGTTTGTTTTTTTGTTTTGTTTTTTTGCGGACCAGCGATTTTTTTTCCTATGGAAAAAAATTGCTGTTCCATGTATTCGGAATTTGGCCTTTTCAACATTAAGCTGTCGATAAAGGCACGTTCGAAATTCTGAACATTCAGTTATATAATAGGGAAGCTAAAACTTAGTGAGGAATACTTCAGAAGACTAAAACTAATCCTGAAAACAGCATTGATGTCTAGGAATAAAATTCAAGCTATAAATCAATTTGCCCTTCCTGTCCTAACGTACAGTTTAGGAGTGATTGAATGGTCCCAAAATGCATTGGATAAATTAGACATTAAAAAAAGGATGCTTCATGCTCACCAATGGATCTATAAAAATACGTGCATGCCAAGATTATGCATTCCCCATTCTGAAGGCGGGTTGGGCCTCCTTGAAATTGATTACATGTATAGATCTGCAATCGTGGGACTCCACACATATCGGCTGACCTCATGAGACCCAAATGTAGTGAAGGTTTTGAAACATGAGGAGAATAAATTTAAGATGGCATCTCTGCTTAACCTAGCAGAAGCATATTGGCATCAAGCAGGAATGGAAATCAAACCAGAAGTAGATAAAAATCAGGCAGCAACTGGATGTGTCAAAAAACAAAAGAAAACATATAAGGCGAAGGACCAGATGAAAAGGCAAAAAAATGTGGAAAATGCATGAATATAGTTGCAAGTATAGAAAACTTCTGAAAGAACCTCATGTTGATCAGGAACAAATGCAGGAATGGTTAAGGAGAGGTGAATTCAAACCAGGAGATGAAAGGATAATATTGGCGGCTCAAGACAGTGGTCTATGTACACGCTGGTTTACAAAGTCCATTGAACATATGGGAGAAACTGACAAATGTAGGTTTTGTAAAACCTAACTGGGAACAGTCGCACACCTCATTGCTGGTTGTGACATACTAATGGCAGAAGGACTGTATACTGAAAGGCATAAAAATGTGGTGAGGCTGTTGCACTGTGGATTGTGCAAACATTATGGTTTTGAAGTGGCAGTGAAAAGCACTGGAAGCATCAGCCACAAAGCATCATAGAGAATGCTGAAGTCTACATCACATAGGATCATCCATTACCAACAATTCAAAAGATAGATTCTAGAAAACTGGATATAGTAGTCCAAGAAAAGAAGACAAAAGTAGCATTGATCATTGAAATCACCACACCCAGTGAATACAGTGTCCTGTGTACAGAAAGACATAAAGTTATAAAATATTAGGTATGCTACCAATACACATAACTCCATACAAATTGTAGAAGGAGTCATTACTGGGCACATTTGGGATGCTGCAAAGAGCACCTTTGGCTAACATCAAAGAGTAAAGCAATACTAATTTCATGAACTTTAATTGTACTTTGACTTAGGAATAGGGTTCATTCCTGTCATGGTATTAGAAAAGATTTGGAGAAATTAAAAAAGGACACTGCAGAGATAGCAGTGCTTTTATGAAAGGGTAGAAACTCCTCTGTCTCTGTAAGAGGTGGTTCCGTCTGTCACAAAAGGAAATATTGCCAGCCCAGCTATCTGGAATTTTGTAAATAATTGTATATCATGTGTGAATATTAATATGATTTATATAGAAATGTAACAAAAAGAGATACTGCCAGCCCAGCTATCTGGAATTTTGTAAGTGGGTGTGTGTCATTTGTGAATATCAACATGATTAATATGCTTGTCTTACAAATGCATTAGAACTCTATGTCATATTGTATAAACATGCATGCTGAAGATATATTTTATACACTATTGTAATTGTTTAGATGTATGTATTTTAACAGGAGATTAACTTGCAAAACTTAAAATTAGTTGAGACTGAAGTACTTTATTGCTGGGCATAAACAAGAGATGCTATCTTTTACTTTCAGTCAACAGGAGACAGGATGTCTACACTAGGGGACTCTCTGTGTTGCCTTGAAAGAAAGATAATTACTAGGCTTGAGATGTAGAAGTGTGTTATTGTTTTATGACTTCCAGGATTTAAACATCTGCAGGCTATGTAGTTTCACAGGGAGATGTTAAATGCTAGCAGTTTCTAGCAATGGTTGTTTTTGAGCCTGGTAATTGAAGTTATGTGACAAAAAGTGACATCATGCTGCCAGCTATCCCAGCAGTAATATTTGTTATTAATTTAAGAACTCTCTGAGAGAGTGACTGTGCATTTTGTATTTTGTCTTTGACCTGGAAACATCCACTCACCACATCTGCACTTGCCTTGCTGTAAGTAAGTTAACTAGGGTACAGTAATTTCTTTTAAATTCAGTTCAGAATATAGTGAAGTATAGCTTAGATGTTTTCTGTATTTATTTGAGACTGTCCTGCAATGTTGTTTTAAATATTTCCTGTGATTTTGAACTGTGATATCATTATACATACATATTTAGTATTGTCTTGTTATTTTATTATTTATTATTAAATATATTTAAACCTTTCAATTGTGGCTGGTCTGCCTATAGATATTTAAGCTCTTAAGGTACTTGAATATCTGTTTGGTGATACTGTGCAGGCCACTCCTAATAACCTTGCTCTTCGTCAAACTACCATTTGGATTAATAGTAACATTACACAGTAAGATTGGACACCATTTGCTAAGGGCCTTAAAGTAGCTGATAAGGAGTGACTGGTGGCAGGCAAAACTACCTTATAGTCTGGGCAGAGGGCATAGCTAATATATCTGTACCAGGCTTTCCCAGGTGTGTGTGTGTGTGTGTGTGTGTGTGTGTGTGTGTGTGTGTGTGTGTGTGTGTGTGTGTGTGTGTGTGTGTGTGTGTGTAAATCAAACTTCTAAGTGTATGTGTGTCAGCTACTTGGGCAGGGATACAAAGCACTGGTTGGACAGAGAGGGTGCTGGAATACTTGGTCTAGCCACTCACCTGAGATCTCAACTCTATAGCTGTGCCAGTGGGGAGTCTTATAGGGGATCTGGAGAAAGAGGGATAAACCAGACCCAGACTGACTGTGGTCTCTGTGTTCTCTTAAGGGAAATTTCACTTTACTGTGTGTGTACTTGTTATCCTCCCAGTGTGTACATTCCCCTCTGCTGCCAGTGGTGAGGATTGAGACTCTTTGATTACTGGGCCAGTGTTAGGGTGTCACTCAGTCAATGGCCTACCACGTGTTGCCCTATGTTCTTGTGCCGCAGCTTCTGTTCTGCGTTCGCAACACAGATTATATCCATGGCCCTGGGCTGGACTGTTTCATAGCTATGGTCCTGACCATCCACAGCATTTACATTGCTGACAATTTCATCCCAGGCGCTGTCACTGTAGGGCAGGTTGGATTCACAGACATCAACAAGCTGTCAGATGTAGAGATGGATGGCCTGTAGTGCCACCTTATTCTCAGCATCAGAGAATTTGTGCTTACAGGTAGATATGGATTACACACCACATTCAGCAATTTATTTCTGCAGCTGCATGCGCTGTTTTTAGACATTGCTGTGCTGGTATGGAGAATAATGAATTAAAAAAAAATTGTTCCTGTATGGGCCTTACAAATCTTTACTCTACTGTTATCCTCCTAGCCTGTATAGTATGCTGTATTTCTGCCTAACAGTTAGATAAATGTCAGGCATGTTGGTGTATTGTGTGCATATTCCCACCAAACAATCATAAAGGTGCAACTGACCATTACAATTGCTCTGTTACAAATATTGTGACAAATGATATATGTGTAAATCATACAACTCTAAAATTGTATTGAGCTGTACCCTGAATATCCGCTATTGGCTGAAGATTTTAAGGGTGAGGGAATTGTCATGCCATATTAAACCATCTGCAGATGGAATCACTGTATAATCTCGACAGTATACAGAGGGATGGAGGACTGCCATGTGTCATTTGTTAAAGTAGCATTGTAACTATTTTAAATTACCCAAATTTTTTGTTTGCCATCTGTTACACTAGTGAAGTGGCCATCAACATCCTTCACTGTGCAAAAGAAAGGACATTTGAGAACTGTTTTGGCCACCAACTGTCTGCTATTTCTCCCTGAGATTCTTCAGGGTGGAACATCATAGATGGAGAAGAAGAGGATAGTTTTCCTTTCCGAGCACAGAAGTGGTGTGAGGTGGAATCTAATTTTTTTCTGGACATCCTCCATAAGAAGTACAGAAGAAGCTCTTGCAGGAGAGCTATACTAGGCCTCAGTATAAGGCTGAAGCCTGGAATAGTTTGGGCAAGGTGGTCACACATTCTACTGGCATCCCACTCACAGGGAACAGTGCCATCACCATTACAGTGATATGAGATCCAGCAATACTGATCTATTTTGACAATAGGAGGATGAAGTTAAAAAGCAGTTAAAACCTCCATGTAAGTATAAGTTATCTTAGCTGCAAAAATAACCTGCCACTGCATGCCATCCACATTTTTTTTAATTTTGCCATTTTTATGTTTCTATACCCTGAAGACATTGAAAAGACCAGGCAGCTACAAGAGAAGCAGACTGGTGCACTTAAAAGATGACTGAGATGAGTACACATGCTGCATAACTAACAGTAGTAAAGGTTACAAAATGAATAGATAACTTTCATTCACCCGTTCTATATCTGTCA
>NC_056731.1:1333309429-1333314429 GCF_019279795.1 Protopterus annectens | reverse complement strand
AGAGGAGATAGACTGAGAAGAGAGGATTTGATAATATGAGGCATAGTCCTTACAGAGGCCTTTTCTAATGGACTTATCCAAGTAGTACACAAAATTCACTTTATCAGCTTCATAATTCACTCTGTAGTAGCATAATTTATTACGAATATAACTGTAATGAAGAACCCATAGTGCCACTACTATGACAAAGGGATATTAGTTCCTGGCTTAACTAGGTCAAAAATGGTACCTCAGTCTCAATTTTCTTAATAGCTTATGACAATCAATAAATATCTCATATTTACTAGGGACAAATTAGGAATACCTTTTGTGCCTTTTCCACCACAGTTCTTTAAGTTAGTCTGTTGGGTACCCAAGTGAAATATTGATTATAACCTGTTCATCATCTTAGTTCTTATCTCTCACCACCACCACCATCACCAGACTTATGAATGGCAGTTCTTGATGCTGTTCTGAATGGCTGCACTTGTATTTGGTTGTGAAGAAACACAACACACTCAGTTTACTCTTCTGCTTGAGCTGGACACTAAATATAAGGATGCTGTTGTAGAGATGGGAGTTGTCAACATCATAGAGGAAGCCACAAAATAAACTGTGTTGCATGTTCTGCATCCTGTCTTAGGAGACCCGGCTGTACACAGTGACATCTTATGATTCAACCTTTGATACTTAGAGTGAACATTTCTGAAAGTCTGCAGTATCCTCAATTAATATTTTCTTTCACTTTAAAATTGTATATTCAGTCTGTTTTATTTGTCTAGTAGTTTCATTTTTTTCAAAACCTTTGGCAAATATTTTTTCTTGTGTACACACTTACAAGTCCAATGACATTACACTATACCTAATATCACTGTTATGTCACACTATACCTAATATCACTGTGACATGACACTATACCTAATATCACTCAACAGAGCTTTATACTTGACCCTGTTCTACATTTTATGACACCTACAGTTAATATAACTAATGAAGCCCTTGCTTAATTAAAACTATCTTATTAGATCAGTTAACTCCTTGCACTGACTGTTCGCAGGGCCATTACCATAAATATAGTAATCCTTAAACTGAATATGGCCTTCCTTTTCTTGTTATGCATTCAGCTCATAATAGTCACAGAATATAGGTTGCTAGAATAAAATCTGCACATTCATTCTTTTAGCAGACCCCATGATGCACCATTGCGGTTTGTTAAAATTGTCTAAGTAGCTCTTAGTGCCTCGTAGGGCCACTTTCTTCTAAGTATGCTACCTTATAAGGTTCTAAGGTATGGTCATTGCCACCCTCTAAGAATGAAACCACATTTACAAGGCAGTCCTTATGAGTTCAGGAGTGTTTAAGGCAAACATTTCTTTCTGGTAATTTCTCCAGGTGAGACAGCCTTTTCCAGACTAGGATCTGTTGCCTGGAACCATCTGCTACAGTATACACAAGAAATGCTAAATGTTTCAGTTGTGAAGTTCTGTGACAGGACTTACTGAAAAAAATATTTTTTTTCCTTTCAAACTGTAGCACACTGTACTGTCACAACATGAAGTGCTAAAGAAAAGCTTCAGTTCTGGCCGCAGATGCATGCACTGAAGACTGATCAACATCTGCTGATAGCACCTTCTAACACTTTATGCATGGGGTGACTGTCCCCTTAGCCTCACCTTAGCCATGCTAATGATAAGTACATATGAATATATATTTATGTATTTTATAAATAAGTGAACTGCATTTTATGCATATCTTGACTTGTATTTTTTCTTGCATTTCTCTCAAACACTTTGTGTGAATTTTCTTAATCTTATCCTATCTGCATTGAATGAATCATTATGTACTGATTTTTTACCATTTACTCATTCTATATATGCCATTCTTAATTAGTGAGATCATAGTGAATCTTCTGCTAGGGCGGCCACGGTGGTGCAGTGGTTAGCGTTGCTGCCTCACAGTAAGAGGCTCTTTGGTTCGATTCTTGGATGGGGTGCCTTTTGTGTGGAGTCTGCATGTCCTCCCTGTGGTCGCATGTGTGTGCTCTGCTTTCCTACCAAAGACATGCAATAGGTGGACTGGCTTCTCTAAATTGGTCCTTGGTGTGAGTGTGTGCCTTCTGTGAAAGGTTGGGTGCTGGGATGGCAATTTAACACTGTAAAACTCCACTGCTAACCACAAGTGGACAGATGATCTGCTGGGGCAACCCCTAACTGGGAAAAGCCAGAAGAAGATAGTGAATTTTCTGCTGTTTGAGTTCAGCCAGTCCAGTTGTGGCTGAAAAGAGACAGTAAATCAGCCATGCTACCAGAAAAAATAGTAATACATGAATACATACACACATATATAATAAAGTAAATTTAAGGTACCATTTGCTGTATTGAGCATGCCCATTTGAATATAATAAACAGTCCAGATCTAAACTTAGGGAGACAGCATATACCTAACGTATTCAATTTCTGTTTTTCTCTGTAACATTCAGATAAAAACAAACACCTCTACATTTTGATAGACTACATTCTTGTGTTTACCAGTTTTATCTAGTTATACTATTGTTAAAAATTCTGGCTTATATATTCTCAAGTATATTCCTGTATGCTACATAGAATAGAACATCATCTCAGTTATGCAGTTAAGACCCTCCGATGAAATTCTTTCCTGTCTTTATTCTATAGAAAGTTCTTTAACACATTTCTCAGAAGTACTTATGAAGAAAAGAAGGGTCATAAAATGTATATGCCCTATCCAGTAATCTTTCTCCTATTAATAGGAAGTGATCCTTGACATACAGCAGTGGTTCAGAATAGGAAGGCTTGTGTCAAATTGTAGGGACAAGCATAGTAACGGAAATGCAAGAGAAAGAAGAAAAGAGAAAGGGGGGGTGAAGAGCTGAGAAAAGGGCAAAGACAATGAAAGAAACAAATAAGTGATTGGGGGATGACTTAATGGCTAAGGTGTTTGCCTTTTAAACACAAGGTGCAGGGTTTGAGTCTCACAATTGGCTAGGCTTAAAATGGCTCGCAAGGGCAGTTAGCTTAGTACTAAACTATGAACTATCAACCTAAGTGTCAGGTGGAAGAAAAAGGAGAAGAAAGTGAAAGAGAAGGCCCATCCATGCAAGGAAGAAAAAATGGAAACAGGAAAACAGACGCTAATGAAGAGAAAGGTTTTGAGGAAAGGAAGATAATAGAATAGGAAAATGTGGTTGTCAGAGGAACAGCTTGCAACAAGCCTCCAAAAATAGTAGAAGAAATACAGGTGGTATAATGCCAAAGGAGACTTGTGAAAAAACAAACTGAAAGTATTAATAGAGTAATAACTATCTAATGGATGGTGGTGGTTGTGACAAGTGATATTACGATGTAAAGGAATAGTAAACAAGTAAGTAGGAGTGGAAAGCTGAAGTGGCATTACTTTAAAGTAAAGGGTGAATGCAACAATCCCCGCATTGCAGTTAAACTCTACTTATGTGTTGGGATGATTAAAACCTTAGTGGGGGGTACAATAAGGTCATACAATTAAAATCTGAGTAATATTCAAAACAGCATTTTTAATCACTTTTTGCTCCTGTACATCAACCTGTGGCCTTCTTACTCAGAACCCCATATTCATGCTAAGTCTACCAGCTTTTCCATACCCCCCAGACTAATTCAGTATATAGCTGGGACTGGTCCAGGACCTAAGAGTATCCCAGAGGCCTTGGCTACCACCCTCAACCTTGTTTTTTTTTTTTTTTTTTTTTTTTTTGTTAACACCCTGTTACTTCCCTCACCATTGTGGCTGTGAGGTTATGTCTGTGGGATGGGCATGCAATGGGGGCCTATGGACTATCACTACACCTCCACAGCAGCTCAGCTAGGCCCACCTACTTCCCCCCTCTTTGGACAATACTCTCCAACATGACATCCCCAGTCTTCATCAGTTATCACCATGAGGTGCACCCATATAATTGCCTACTCCTGGGGAAGGGCACACCCATCCCTCCCCTGCTGCTTCATCAGTCAGCAGAGCCACTAAATGAACTCACATAAGCTAGGCCATAGTCAGTGCTTTATCTCTTTATGCTACTAGAGTGACAACTATTCAGCAACAGTGCAGTATGACCAGACAAGTGGCAGCAGCTAGCCTACAGTCATAGCACTGTTTTGACAAGTGCTGCATCATCATTCCTAGTTGAAATGAAACAACATTCAACAGTAGATGTGCTCTACAGCATATGCATGTGGAGAATGCATATGTTACTCCCATTTGCTCACCTCTTAATGAGTATACCTCTGCAGGACCTTTGTAGTATTACAGATGGTACGTCAGTCAAATGTACTATAGCTGAGAGCAACAGTAGCTTTTGTTTATTGAATTAACAGGTTTTCCAACACACAAAGCATAAATGCATACTTTCCTACTTATGAGTATAACATACACCCTAACACTTCCATCTAATTTCCACTCATGGGCATATTTTTCATGCAAGGTTGATGATGTAGCAAACCTGTGGTAAGGATATTGACTTCTCAAATAAATACTTCCACAAATGGAACTGTTTTAAATAGGTGATCTTCCTGAGTGGTCACGTTTTACATGGTTTGTATACGAGTGCTTTTGCTTCTCTCAGAAATTTGCAGAATTCATTTTTCTGTTGTAGAAGTGCTACTTTTTTGTTTTTTGAAGCAAATCATTTTAAAGGCATTAAACAACCATGATTGTGTTTAAGTGAGGGGTTAAGAGTGTGGGGTTAAGTGATTTCTGTAGTCCATATAGTAAAATACTCACATCGCCTTACACTGAATTGAAAAAGTGCATTTTCTGATGCATGCATGTTTTATAAATTGCACTGTATGCAGAGGAATGGGCACATCTAAGGATACAGTATATACTTCCATTTTAAGCACATATCCTGCACATTCAATATTCTCTAGACAGAATTACAGTCACCCTGATTCATGTAACTTACCCATTGCCAAATTTAAAGGTGTACCATGTTGCAGTCATGCAGTCCATTTTATTATAACATCACTGTAGCCTGC
>NC_056731.1:1333271929-1333304429 GCF_019279795.1 Protopterus annectens | reverse complement strand
ATTCCACACTCTGACCACCTGGAGGCTAGCATAGTGACGTGATTTGGATAAATCAGGTTGCCATTCAGTATCCCAGAAATCATTGTTTGGCTCACAAATGTTACAACATGCAAGCCTCCGATTCCCTAAAGCTACTGTCATTTCATAGATGTTGCATGTGTATAAAGTACTGAGTAAAATATAACAGTGTAAGTAACATTCCCTGCTGCTGAATGACTACTTAAAACAGAAACAGTGCAAATGTCACAGAACACACTCAAAGTGCTGTTTACTGCTGCCTTTTTTTCTAATTTAGTTTAAATGGCATTAATTTGTGAGATAATGAATTCCAGTCCATTTACTTCTCCCCTCCCCCGTAAGACTTAGCTTCCCTAGCTGTCAAAGTCCTGAGGGTAATTTGACCTGCTAATTCCATTGATTGGCAAATTTCAGCAGGGTGCTTGACTCATGTAATTTAATCTTTGCTCTAGCATTTCCTTTGTTAGAGGGGACATTTTTTTTTTTTTTTTTTGCTGTACTATAGCCATGGCCTTACTTGACTGCATTCGCATCCAGTTTATGTAGCAACTCCTGTAAGGTCTTGCACCAAGGAGCTAAATAAAACATTTACACTATTAACCAGTTTAGATTTTTATTAATGTAAGTGTTAAGGTATCACTTCATCCTTCCATCTTGTTAAAAACTGAGATTTACATGTGCAAAGTGTGTTTGTATGCAGTGTTTGCCTACATATGTTTTTACTCCACTGGTTGGTTTGCAGAAAAAAAACCTTTTGCAGTGACTCTGGATTTGTCTTTGTACATACAAACCACATTGCTATATTTTCCCCTTCCTTTTTCTTGTGTCCAGAAGTCACTTATAACAAAGTAATTTTTTTATTGATTTTTTTTTTAAGTAAAGGACATCAAGGTTAACTTACCTTGAATCAGATAATGGATGCCACTGCAAAGAATCACTGTTGAAATATTTGTGCATGGACAAAATCCCTTACTAAATCTATTTGCCAGCCTCCAGTTCAATTGGTGCTATGGCTTTAATATACTGGTGTGTTTGCTCATGCCTTCCAAATATCTCCACCATTACATACCAGTTTTGCAGTGTAGTAACCACCCGACATGCCCATACACCTTTATCCATCAATATGCAGCTACTCCTGTTCATGTGAGTATGTGAATTCATTTTCAGACAAGGTGTGGTAGCTGCACTGAATTATTCTAGGTGCTTGATTAGAGCTACTCTCATGTTAAGCCACTATAAATATGTTGCACTGCCACCTTTGATACCAGGGTAATGTTTTAATCTTTCTATTCCCGCACTGCACACTAGCAGTATCTGGTGCAAATACAACAGAGGAGTATGCAAGCGATACACCACCTAAGCATCTTTTGCCGTGCAGAATGTACAAGTATGCATACCAAATTTCTGTGTTTCCAAACATCGGTGTTACTATACTACTACTGAATAAAATGAACATATTGAAATGTAACATGACTTGTTGTCAGATGTAATTACGAGTTTTTCCTGTATAAACAAATGTCCATGATTCTCTGGCTTTTTGGTTTGATTCACTTTACTGGCTACCTGTAGAGGTTTGCTCTTTCTTAACAAGTTGCAGTAAATATTTTGTTATCCGGTTGTTTACCTGGTTAGTTTGACTGGGGACACAATGAACGTTTCCAGTGGCATCCCTGGGTAAAAGCTCAAAATGGTGCCATCTCAATGGTCTGACCTTGTACTGTAGTCCCTTAACTGCTGCCTTGCATATCTTGCATAAGGCAGATTTGAATTATCCATTGCAATGTCCAATTCCTATATCAGGCAGTATCAAACTGTTTGACTAGATGAACCATGCGTTTGCACAAGAGTTTGACTTAAAAAGTTTCTTACCTAAGTATTTTCAGGACAGCAATCCAATCTCTTCACACCCTGTAAAATACAGCAGCCACCACTCATTTCTCATGTTCATCCATTCTTCATCTAGCATTATCCACATCACATAGTGCCACGTCACATCCCAACTTGCCTGTTATTGTCCAATACCTGTCAATACAGGAGAAGATGAATGCATACACCTAACTGTATAGCAGCAGTCAAAAGGTACTACTTACATGATGTATTCACAAGCTGGCTTTTGGTTACAATGTGCATATGCGGAAACTACTGCATACTGCACTATCGTGACAAGCCTCTGTACCACTTCACGGTAGCCAGCCTCACAGAGGTCCACTGACACCACAACATTACTTGCAGCTGCAGCCAGATCCACTCATCTCGCCACTATCATAACACTCCTGCAGCTATGCATGCTACCCCAAACATGCCTCCTCTTGCCATTTATGCATTATGTATATCTCACTTCTGTCCTCAAAGACCAGTCCGTAAAACTGCAGCTGCCAAACAAGCGCCACTACACTGCTGCATCATTCACTCTAACACAGTCTGTAATGCTGCCACACAGCAATCACACTTTCAATACACATTTACATTCTCTAGTGATAGACGCATGCAAATTTTAAGATCAACCATCTGACTTTCTTAATGCCTGTATACTTACCCCATTGTATATGAATGACCTGCTCTATATTCTAAGCGCTCTGATATGCATTCCAGTTTGAAAGCATGTGCTGTTGTTCATGTTGCACACTGTGGTCCTAAACACATTCCCGGAGAGTTGTTTACAGAGTTGTTAAATTGTATGACATGTCTTGTCAGTCATGGCAGTTTGACCAGTTCAATACCAGGATTGTGAACTGGCCAGCACCCAGTCTCCACACACCATTTATCAATGCACACATGGTCCACCACAGTTAATGTGATATTACTTCTCACCAACAGTTTAGTGTAGTTTCTCCAAATAATGACCTCAGTACAACACAACCACCAGGTCTATACCAATACAACTGTTCACAAGTCATGAAAAAGTAGTGCGTATAGGGATTTAGTGACATATGTTTCACTAACTGCTCGTCTGCTCTTTCAGCACTTATGTCAAAGCTAATGTCCTTCAGTTGTGACCGTCACTTGCTAAGGCCCCAGTGTAAGGAAAGGGCAAACATGAAATTCCTACTCTGGGCCCTGCCCAAAACAAGCATTTCCATGCCGCTGCTTTTAACAATGTCCACCAACTTCATAACACAGGAATAATACAATGAGGCATTTCACTGTTCACATTTTTTGCAATTACAAATAACACTTTGCATGGTACTATAGTAATGTACAAATCAACAATGGTAACTGAAATATCACAGTGCATCATAATACATAAGCAGTTTTGAATCAACATGACAGTAAATGACTCCATAGATATATGTCAGCTACCAATCATCCAGACAAAGGATGGCAAAATTGCATGAGGCCAAAAACTTTTAATTATGTTACACTTGTTTACTGGGATAGTTGCACTGGATTCATGTCCTTTGTCAGCAGAGGGCCAGGGAGAAAATCTCCAACAGAAGAAATTACATAGATTACTCAGTTATATTTCATTACATGGATTGCACAAGTTACAGAACATTAGAAAATATAAGACAATGCGTTTAGCATAATGTTTTAGTAATGTTCCCAAATAGGGAGTCGCAGTTCTCATGGTCCGACACAAGACAAGGTGTTTTGTACAATGGTTTAGTAATGTTCCCAAATTGGTACTCACAGTTCATGGTCAGACACAATTATTTACTTATTTATTTATTTCGGTTTGGTGACTGGGGGGGGTCCACTGGGTTCGAGAGCCCATTTTCAGTGGAGGCCCGGGGAGAGAAGCTCCAACATTACATAGTAAAAACATTAGATATTGGATAAAGTTACAATTCCTGATACAGATACATAAGCTAAGCAAAATACAATTGATATAGAGGGTATAGAAAAAAATAGAGACATAAACAAGTAAATTGGTAAATAATAAAAATGAAAAGATTTGCGCTAGGGAACCACGTTCCTATAATCACAAAAAACAATAATACAAATCCCATAAACAGGAACGTGGAGGCTTGATAAATTAAGCGTGCACTTCACTAGTGCTTAAACGAAACCAATTCACTAGTACTTGAACAAAACCACCTTGTACCAATGAATATAAATTCAAACGAAAAAAGCAAAGTATACCACAGAAGTAAAAGTCCACAACTCCAGAGTGCCAGGAACGTTCTTTATTCGCATGCAGTAAGCGCTTTCACCAAAAACGGCTTCATCAGACTGTGACAGCATGCATCTACAACAGCCTTTAAATACCATTCTTAATTGATAATACTATCATATTATACAATTATATAATTAATTCATCTCAAACATTTAAAGTAGCTGTGAATATTAGAATGCTTCAAAAACTTTAAAACTATGTTATAAAAGATGGTCTACAAAAAATATATAAAACGAATCTATAAAACTACATCAGTTTATTAAATATAAACCGTTCATGTCATAAACCTTTAAAATGACATTAAGCTAAAACTCTACATAACTTCCTTCTTTTTAACACTGGTTGAAGGCTAACCTTATCATTCAAGCCAGGACTTGAGTCTGCTCTACATCTAACGATCCATCTGAGTTCCATCTCAAGTGTATAGGTTTCCACGTCCCCCCCCCCTCAAAGTTGTGTGAATACTCTGTAAAACAAGGAACGTAAATGTATGTGCATTACTAGTGGTCATCTGATGTTTTGCCAAAGCATTATTAATATCCATGACTCTCATTTTATAAGTATGTTCCCTGATTCTCTCTCTTAATTGCCTGTTCGTCTTACCTATGTAAAACGCTGGGCAGGCAGAACAGATAGCAAGATAAATAACATTTTTAGACCTACAATTGGTCCCTGTCATAAAAGAGAAAATCTGTCCAGTAACAGGTTGTTCGAACATAGTACTATTATTAATAAACCCACATTGATTGCAACTACCACACGCATTAGTATTGTAACTAAAACTTAAATGTCTAATCCCATCCCTATGGCATAACATCCTCTTTAAGTTCATTTTATTTTTATAAATATACCTTGGTTTAGGTCCTACAACCTTACTAATCTCATCGTCCACACCCAACACATCCCAGTGTTTTTCAATGATGTTCCTGATGTTAGAAACATCACTAGTGTAGAAAATAGGAACACTGAGAGTGGTGTTCATAGTCCTAGATGGGAGTCCTTCTTCCTCCAGAGCTATACTGTTAGCTCCACTAGAGAAATAAGGATGCGCTGTGGTGTCCCTCAACCCACTAGTGTCAGTGAAGGCTTTATTAATCTCAACATCACTGTATGACCTACACAACAATCTAGTTCTCAGGCCAGTAATTTCATTCCTATAGCCCTCATCTGTGGGGTTGAGACGTGATTCCCTCATGGCCTGTCCTCTCACTACGTTACCGAAAACGTGTAACGGATGCATACTTGTTCTATGGAGCAGAGTATTCTTATAACAACTCTTCCTGTGAACAGAAGTGTTCAGAAGACCATTGCCCAGTCTAATAATGTCTACATCCAAAAATGATAGATAATTTTTAGAGTAACTCATTGTAAACTTTAAATAACTTGTAGTGTTGTTAATAAAGTTCTCAAATTCATGTAGTTGTGCCTCACTGCCCCTCCAAATTAAAAAGAGGTCGTCCACGGACCTCTTATAAAACCTAACATACTGTTTATACCCTGGACTTGGTATCAATATATCTTTCTCCCATATAGCCATGACCAGGTTGGCGTAGCTATTGGCACAGGATGTGCCCATAGCTACGCCATCCTTGTGCAAATACAATTCATTTGCAAATAAAAACACATTGTTTTCTAATATAATCTCAAGAAAAAGTGCTATTAATTCAATTTTATTAATATCTAATGATGTATACTTCCTTAAATAATCTTGTATACAGTCAACTCCACTATTATTGGGAATTACAGTAAAGAGGCTAACCACATCAAAAGTAACTAAAAAATACTCACTACTCTCTTCTAATGTGTTCACATACTCATATAAATTAACTAAAAACTGTTTACTATCCTTCAAAATGATGTAATTCGAGTCAATGATGGGTCTTAATTGTTTCTCAACAAACAATGAGAATGGTTGAGTCAACCATCCCTGCCCAGAAACTATGGGTCTCATCGGAGGATTAGATAAATTCTTATGGACCTTCGGAAGGCCCTTAAGTACAGGTATTAAGGGGTTATTTACCCTCAAAAACCTAGAAAGGTTCCTGTCAATAATATTGCATCTATACAGGTCATCTGTGGTATCATATACACGAAATACTTTAATTCTTACTTCATCCATATCTAACCTGGTATAAAAAGATGTATCACTCAACATATTGTGAACACTATCCTTATATTGTTCAAAATCCATTACTACGATGGGACCACCTTTATCAGCAGGGGTGATTATGATGGAATCATCTTTTCTCAATTTATCCAGGGCTTGCTTTTGTACATAAGTTAAATTATTCCTTCCCCTCCTATTCCTACTACAACTACTTCTGTCGTTATAATAGCTATAAAGATCTTGTTCCACCAGTCTGTTGTATGTTTCCAAAACTGGATGTAGGATTGGAACATAAGTGCTCACAGGTCTGAAAGCATTCATATTTTCCCTCATAACTTCCGAAGTCCCATATTGCAACTTCAATTGCACATTTCTCATAAACATTTTTATATCAATCATAGTATCAGTTATATCACTGTTCTTACTAGGAATAAATGTTAAGCCCTTATTAAGTACAAATTCCTCATCATGACTAAGAGCCCTATTAGACAGATTAATCACAATGGATTCCCCTTCACACTCCACATTTTCTTTATTGTAGGGCCGACTTGCTCTGTTTCCATAACTTTCCGTTTTTGACGGCCTCTGCTCATGGAGCGTGTTCTCCACTTGAAATGAGGGGACTGTATCGGGAAAGGGGTATCCCTATCATTAACATCATTTCCCACTGTCTTTTTATACTCTACAATTTTCTTCCTTACAACAGGGTTAATGACATTCTCCAATTGAGTAACACCTTTGCTTTGCATACTATTAATTGCAGATATATCATCTGCGCACACTTTATTATTCTTAGTGATAGTAACCACAGATGGATATAAATTCACAGCATTGGAATGTTCAGTAGCAGGAACAATATTAGAATGTTCAACAGCAGAAACAACATTATTCACCACTTCATTACATTCCAAATTACCACTTATAACAGTATTAGACTCATTATTACTTTCAAATTCACATGCTATCAATTCACTGTTAGCGTTCATTATAATGTCACCAGTATAGTTCTTTCTCTCAGTTCTCCCCTGCATAGTCCTAGGCCAAATAAAGATTTGGCCATTATTGAAATCAAACATGTCTCTTTCAATCTTCTGTTTTTTCTGGTCTAAAAGCCGTTTCTCATAAAGTAAAACATTATCCATAAGCCTATCAATGCCAGCAATGGCCTTTGAAGATGAATACTTCGAAGTGATAGACCCATGCAATTTGACTACTTTTTCACGTAGTGCCTCCTCTTCAGGTAAGTGATAGTCAATCAATAGTTTCATATAATTGAAGCTCAAATCCATATTAAGCTTTTGCCATTTCAACAATAGATCTGGAAAATGATTACCTGAACTAGGCATTTTCATCACTCTCAATCCCCTTAGAATAATCCGTTTTTTGAGGCAAGCCTCAAAATGGTGTCGTTGCAGTTGCAGTCTTTTCAATTTCAGAAATTCTGTCTCCAAAACTTCCAGCTCTTCAATCAGGTTCACTAAATCCTCAGCGTTATCCCTCTCGGATCCACGCGTAGCATCAGGTTCAAACATAAGTAAAATATTCTCCTTGCCAGCAACACATTCGTTGAATCTACCAAACTTCCAGTCGACAATACTGTTGACGTCAGGAACATATGCCAACTCAATCTCGTCACCACCAGTGCAAGCCATACCCTCAGCGCAAAGCCAGAAAGTCAAATAAATAATAAAAATGAAGAGATTTGCGCTAGGGAACCACGTTCCTATAATCACAAAAAACAATAATACAAATCCCATAAACAGGAACGTGGAGGCTTGATAAATTAAGCGTGCACTTCACTAGTGCTTAAACGAAACCAATTCACTAGTACTTGAATGAAACCACCTCATACCAATGAATATAAATTCAAACGAAAAAAGCAAAGTATACCACAGAAGTAAAAGTCCACAACTCCAGAGTGCCAGGAACATTCTTTATTCGCATGCAGTAAGCGCTTTCAGCAAAAACGGCTTCATCAGACTGTGACAGCATGCATCTACAACAGCCTTTAAATACCATTCTTAATTAATAATACTATCATATTATACAATTATATAATTAATTCATCTCAAACATTTAAAGTAGCTGTGAATATTAGAATGCTTCAAAAACTTTAAAACTATGTTATAAAAGATGGTCTACAAAAAATATATAAAAAGAATCTATAAAACTACATCAGTTTATTAAATATAAACCGTTCATGTCATAGACCTTTAAAATGACATTTGGAGGGGCAGTGAGGCACAACTACATGAATTTGAGAACTTTATTAACAACACTACAAGTTATTTAAAGTTTACAATGAGTTACTCTAAAAATTATCTATCATTTTTGGATGTAGACATTATTAGACTGGACAATGGTCTTCTGAACACTTCTGTTCACAGGAAGAGTTGTTATAAGAATACTCTGCTCCATAGAACAAGTATGCATCCGTTACACGTTTTCGGTAACGTAGTGAGAGGACAGGCCATGAGGGCATCATGTCTCAACCCCACAGATGAGGGCTATAGGAATGAAATTACTGGCCTGACACACACACACACACACACACACACACACACACACACACACACACACACAGGGACACACACACACACACACACACACACACACACACACACACACACACACACACACACACACACACACACACACAAACACACACACCAGGGACACACACACACCAGGGACACACACACACACACACACACACACACACACACACACACACACACACACACACACACACACACCATGGGACACACACACCCAGGGATACGCACACACACACACACCAGGACACACACACACACACACACACACACACACACACACACACACACACACACACACACACACTCAGTGACACACACACACACACACACACACACACACACACACACACACACACACACACACAGACACACACACACACCAGACACACACACACACACACACACACACACACACACACACACACACACACACACACACACTGGGACACACACAGACACACACACACAGACACACACCGGGACACACAACCACACACACCTACACCGGGGCACACACACACACACACACACACACACACACACACACACACACACACACACACACACATACACACATACCGGGACACACACACACATACACACCAGGGACACACACACACACACACACACACACACACACACACACACACACACACACACACACACACACACACACACACACACCAGGGATACACACACACACCAGGGACAAACACACACACAGACACACCAGGGACACATGCATACACACACCAGATACACACACACACACACACACACACACACACCAGGGACACACAGACACGTCATGTATTGGCTGTAACCAGAATTGGTAAAAACTTGTGTAGTCCTAGTCTAATGACTGGGAAATCTGGGGTTTCAATGCCCATGCTGCGTGTCTTATACCTCACTCTTTGCAGCCTACTTACCTTTTTAGAGGTCTACTGTGATTACACACACACACATAGTGTATTGCCTGTAACCAGAATTGGTAAAAACATGTGTAGTCATAGTGTAACGACTGGGAAATCTGGGGTTTCAATGTCCATGCAGCATGTCTAATACCTCACTCTGTGCAGCCTACTTACCTTTTAGAGGTCTACTGTAATTAGCCACCACCAATCGTGGCATCAACAGTTAAGCCGGCAATACTGTGAGGTCACTATGTGTCTCATTCCAACACCTAGAGTCCAGCTAGGAGAATACACCTTCTCCTGCAGACCAATATGGGGTGGTGTGCCACATGGACCTTGCCTGGTACCTAATCTTCTTGCTGCTATTTCTCGTTAAGTAATAAGCCTAAAGTAGGTTCTTTTGATGAAAATGTTTGTAGAGGACAATCTCTGTGAATCAAGTTTGTCATCTGTCCTATATGGATCGGATGACATCAATGTTACTTCTGTTTCACACTCACCAGTCATATGTCAGCCTTGCCTGCAAGTCAGAAGGCACATGGTCTCTGTGTTGTAATGATCTTCCCCTAGGTATGTCTCAGTGCTATAACCTGGCACATGGACTTTGTTGTCCCACTGAGTACACTAGTTGTGCACCAGAATTCAGATTCATGTCTGACCACCTATTTGGGCTGCTTTGCTTGCAATCTGTATAATTGAATGGCAAATGGTAATTTCAACTTTGATTCATCCATCAATGCCTGTTGGACAGGGACAATCGGTTTTCACTGCAAAAAAGCAACTTGGCCACAGTTGCAGATTCGACTGACCCCAAGGACTGCAGCCATTTCTAGATGATTTGCCTTATTTGCAAGCCTATGTAGCAACGCATGGACCTCACTGGGTACAGCATACAGACTATTGCATAGCATTAGCATACACTATGGGATCACAAACTTACCCAGGCATGTAAGGCTGTGGTAGTGTGGGAGGTCACTCTCTAGCAAATGCATATAACACCGTTAAGTGCAAGCATGGAAACCCACTTTCTCTGACAGACCACTGAGCAGTGTTGTTCCACAGAGATCAGGTGTAGGACCAGTTCTGCTTGCTGCCACTGCTTGGTAAGGAATAGGCAAGAAGTAGTGTCTGCGGCTGACAGGCTGTGCAAAAGAGAAGCAGTGTAAATCAAGCTCATCTGTCCTGTATGAATCGGAAGCAATCACTGCCACTGTTTCATACTGACCTGTTCTACGCAAGCTGTGCCATTCGAAGGCTCATGGTCTTCATGTTGTGCTGAGCTTACCTTACTAGGTGAATGTACTATGACCTGCCCAATGGACTTTACTAGTAGCCAATTTCTACACCACATATGTGTCTCAGCACCACAAAGGACTAGTTTTCATGTGACATGTAACATTGGAGGTATAATGTTAATTTAAACTTGGGGTGATCCACCCATGTCTCCTGGACAGAGTCCTCAGGTTGATTGCGAAAACCAAGACTAACACAACCATGCTTGTAAGGCCATGATGGACATTACATCGGATCATAGTACGTCAATACACTACACTGCTGATGAACCCTGCTATCACTGTTTAATGTCAACTGATGAGTCACACACACTTGCATATAATGCACTCAAATACCAATATGCATTCATAAACCAGATTAAGAGGAAACAAGTAAAATCAATGTATGGTATGAAGAATTCTGATTCCAAAGGTACTTACCCAGCACGTTGGTTATCTTTACTATATTAACCTGGGTTCTCTTTATTTTTTCCAAACCTAGAAATATGTCTTTCAATTACCAGTGCCTTCTCAGGACGTTCGCACCGAGCTATATTCTTTGGAATTGCAGGTACGGACATGGGCTGAATTTCCAATAAGCCTCTTTTGGCTTTTATGACGTCCATCATCAGGTCATAGATGTAGTCAAACATTCATTTCTGAAATATTGGCTTTGCTACCCACTCCTGCTTTGCCTTCAGATACACCACGTTGTATCTAAGCTCTCCCTTTGCTGCTGAGTTTCGAGTAGGGAATCGGACCACTGCTTGTTCATGATTCAGGTTTTCGTTGTGATCAAGGATGGCCAAAATTATTCTTGCCTTCATTCCTGCAAAACTAAAATGCTCAAACGTTGGGCAGTATTTGCACAGTAAAACATGGAACACCTCTAGGTTGCCAGTGTGGCAGAACATGGTAACCTGATTTAAATCTTTTATAAAAACTCGGTTCGCAACTATCCTCTTCAGTGCACTGTAGCATGCATCATCTTCATCCATCAACTTCTTCTCATCTCCTTTGTCCACTGGCATCTCATGACCACAACATGAAACCTTTGTTGTACCACTCCAGCTGTGTCGGTCTGTTACATGGTCGAGCAATGACAACCACTTCTCCTGTAGTACAACTTCATCACCTTCGCACGTTTCAGCACACCACCATAGGTGATTGGAAACACTGAGGCACCACTGTAGCAACTCTCTGTTTACTCTCCTTTTGCTAGCTTCTGCAATTTTCTTTGTCAAGCTTTTGGCCATATGCCACACATCAAACTGGTGATCCACTACTGGGAATTCCTTGCGCATCACAAATCATATGCCCGGATGTCGGTCAGTTGCCACAAGACTTATCTTAACATTTCTTGACAGCAAGTTTGACAGGCACTTCTTGAAAGCTTTCTTCTCAAGTGCCACTGAAGATACCCCTGTGCAAATCTGCTCAAGGCAAAAATCAATGATACGTCCAGAATCCAGGTCCATCATGCTATAGCAGCAGTATTTGGCTGAATATCCTGGACTATCACACCGCCCATAACCACCTAACCTGATTTCCTTCCCCTGACTATCTGCCAGCAGACGATACTGATGGTGTATCCAGGTATGCTGCATTACTGGGAACAAATACTGCCTTTGAATGGTGTAGAAGGTTGTCTCACTGATAAACTCCAGCCCCAAATATGCACAGAAATGCGCAATATGGGCATATGTACTACCACTGAATAGAAGAGAAGATGCGAGTAGCAAGGTCCCAGCAGGCATTCGGCCTATAACTGGTTGACTTTCCCACTGAAGAAATGCATGTCCACTAATGCAGCATACCTTCACAGATACATAGGACCCTAACTTTGTTTTCTTTTCCACTTCTGCAGCAGGACTTTGGCATTCTGGGCAGGTCAATTTTAAGAGCAGTGAATCAAGGCAAGACTCAAAAACAATAAACTTTGGTTCGCTTATCATCTTCTCATCTTCATCCTCTTCCACCACTGTGTCTTCCATGTCAGTGGTCGTCATGCTATCAGAAAGGTAACTCCAATTGGGATCCTTTTCCGTCTCATTTGTCTGAGAATCAGAGGACTCACTCTGCATGCTTGTGTTATGCATATCTGGAGTGAGCTTGATTGGAGTGCTGCAAGCCTGCACATGAAGAGACATGTAGGCACTTGAGCTAGATGTGGCTACTTCACTGCACGTATCATCCTCCTGTTGAAGACATGAGTTGACACTCACTCTTCACCCACTGTCATCATTTGAAACTTGATCTTCTGGTGTTCCTGACTGAATCGTTTCAGTCTGAACAAGTGTGGATTTCCTACAGTATGTGTGGTCCATCAACAATGACACTGCATCCTCAGGAAACTGTACAGCTGCATCCTTCATCTTCCATGGTCTAGAATTCTGTTCCACTAACTTTGCTTGAACTCCTACACTGATGCCTTTTTTTTTTGCCGGAAGTTTGTATTGGCATGCTACCGTACTCCTTTCCACTGCAGTCATTTCTATGGCTTCCACTACTTCTTCATATACTTGTACCTGCAAATCAAAGAAAACTACCTATGAAATTTATACTGCATAGCAGGCTGTCATAATAAATTATCCTGTTTCGGACAGAAGATTGCATACTATTTGGTTCAATGGATGATGCTCAATTCACATTTCCATGTTTTAACAGTCTGTCACTGTCAGTGTCTGAAGCATTATGTCCATTAGCATTGCATTTTTTTACCATTTCTACATGTTACTCTACAGCAGCTAACAGGTAGTGTGCCAATTCCAGCTTTTTTCTTCCAATGGAAGGGAATATGAATGGCCACATCACTGTACCAGCACTGAACACCTGTGCTGTACTTCAGCATGCCTTCAGTGACTATCTATCCACAAAACAGTTCAAACCCTTAACACTACACCAAGTCAATACTTACCACTACAGAAAGTTTAATCTCTGCCTTGTTGAACAGTACAGAAAATGCACATTCCTCACTGGTCTATCAGTACACACTCATTGTGTAGTGCAGCATTACTCATGTCTCTCTCCCTAAACAAAACCCTTCTGTCACCAGTTCATATTGTACAGGTCTTCATACATACGTACCTCTACAGGTTCTGGCACAGGACGGTCTTCCATGTCATCTGGAGCCACTGCAGGCTCTGCTTCCTCATGCACTGTCTCCATTTCATTCTGCCTCTGCACATGGCCATTAGGCTGTGGTAAGGGAAAAAAACAGGCAACTGTCACATAAAAACCATCACCCTGGATGTTATCAATGCTGAATGTATGAGTAGGAGAAAATGAAGTTATTTACCTTGCATTGGCATACAGTTGGTTATTCACAACATCTGGCAAGGTTGGCTGGGTTGTATTGAGAAGTTCCTCAATAAGCTGCGGGTGATAGTAAAGGCATTAATGAATCATACTACACAAGCGATAGACCATACACTGTACATGTCATGCTAATCAAATGCAAGTATCCCATAATTGATGTGTTGTTCAAGCGTCTTATGTTATCATGTTGTTTGCGCTGCAGCCACTGTTCAGATGATGTCCTTGGATGTGTGGTTGCAAAAGTGAAAAGTGTAGGTACAGCGTCCTTAAGTAGTTGACGAGCGGGCCGCCTTGGCTTCATGTTTTCTGGCAGTAGTTCACTCTTGTAGTCCAGCTGAAATTGGTTCTCTGAAATGTTTGGAGCACAGGAAGTGATGTGGTTTTGAACTGCTGACCGATTCTTTCACAAACCTGCCTATGTTACCAACATCTATCCCACAGTTCACCACCCATCGTGTACACAGTTTAATGTCACGTGAAAGGCGATGGAAGGATACACCGGGTGGCAGATTGTCTCAGTGAACATGACAATCATAGGCAAAACACGTCGGCATGGCTACACTCACCTAAGTAAAAATAGAAAGAGTAGAGGCTCAACTCCTACTGACTAAGTTTTTAACAAAGCACAGCTCAGTTGCACCAAACTCTTGGGCAATTCACTATACAACTTTGTCAATTCCTATACAACCTTGGCTGCACTTCAACATTAGCTGTAAAAGACCTACACCTACACAAATCTTGTGATGGTTACTCATTCCTTCTTGGGACAGTCCACACTCACTTGCTCTGTGTTGTCAGTCTCACCTTACCTGACCTTTGTCAGCCGCCACTCAAATGCCTGGTTGTTCAGTGCCACCTAAATGCAGTCATTACGCACAGCTTTACACACTAAGGCAATGAAGAATTGATCTAATGAAGAATGAAGAATTGATCAATCCAGAGAGACAAATGGATGCTGTCGTGTAAGGTTTAAAAAACCTTTATGAATTAATACTGCTGCCACAAGCCCATATTATGACATGCAAAGACAGGATTGGCAACCATAGTAGTAACAGTTCAATTGGCACACCAATAAAATATCCATATATTCTTTGTCCTTTATTAAGTTTACACTGCAACTGCCATTCAAAGCTTCACAGTTTTGGTTCGATTCACACAAGGACATTCACACTGTGGAGCATTTACCTCTTGTAGCCAGACAACCCTCTTCCACCTAGGAACACAACTTATGAGACGTGTTAAACTTAACATATACTCTTAGTTCTCTCCTCTCCCGACAGTATTACTGGCACTGAGATTGTTGGCAACAGAAACACTACACCTCAATCACCCCTCTGTATTCTCTCTGAAAGAATTTGCTGGACAGTGGGAAAAATGGATTGCAAGGAACAAACAGACACCTGGCATTCCACTTGTGGAAATAATGTGTCAAAACAGCTAAGGAAAGCCACATGTCCACGATGACACACTGCAGGGCTTGTCATCAACTACTGCATTATTTGCATTAGTACGCCATTAGACCACTACTGATTCCACTGCTCGTTCAACAGCTCAACATTGCTCGTGGTTGTCAGCGGCTGTAAAGAAAAAATAAACTAACCTATACACACGCTCCACCTTTGGAGACAAGATGTTTATGCAGACAGTATCACGATTAGGCATGTACGAACATAAGAAATTCAGAGTCAGTTAATGATTAAACCAATTTATTACAAGTCATACAAAATTATAAGGGATGTCATAATCAATGAAATACGATGTGTTTTTGGATTTGCTTTGATGCCACGCAGTGTTGCTGTGCACCATGTAATTTGACAAATAACAGTTCAGTCCTGAAATATCCACAGTCCCTCAAAAGGATGAAATCCAGTATAACCCTCATCTCTTTCTTCTGTTGGAAAGGTTGTTCATACACGAGTCACCACCCAAGCGGGGAGGACCACTCTGTTGCCGAAGCCAAGCTTGTGATTGTTGTACACCCACAGAACATATGCTCTATATGCCAACAGACGGTACAACCTGAAAGAATAAAATAATGTCAATAGAGAGCTGCATGCCAGTATGGTAGTATTACACACATTATTATCTGATGCCACCTATATTTTAACAGGAATCTTATACTAACAAAAGTAGGCCATTAGGTTGGCCACCCATTCGATGTTGTCGTCACTCATACCTGTTACTCCAACTTGCTCTTCTGAATCTTCCTCTAAGCATACATTCATGCCTGAACAACATTTGCAGTACTTCTGGTACTAAACATGCCAATTCAAACCGTGGATGCATGGTAATGCATGTATTAGTTGGTTCGGAGTTTATTTCTCTCCATTTCTGGATAGCTCGCTGTGAGGACACACAACACTGGCATTCAAGTAATGTGTTCATGAATGCACAATGGCCACACAAGCACCATGTCATGTTAGACAGATTAGAGACATCAGATGCCACTGACTCCTGCTCCACATCACTGGTGTTGGTCCTGCTACGCTTCCTCCTTGGCTCTACCGGACGATATGTTGGCTCAAACTGATATCATTGACGGGAACTCTGTTGTCCTTGAGAACTCATGCTGGCAGTGATACTACGGGAAAGAATACACAAGCAGAAAAAGTTGTCATACTTGGCCCTCCACTAAAATAAAATAGTTTACCCTCCCGCATAACGTCATACATGTCACATCTGCTGCATGGTGACCATTATAAGCATCAAGCACCAAGTTGACATGTGTTCATTACACAGCATAGCAGCTAATCACTCATGTTGATTGAATGTACTTTTCAGACAGCCTTCATGCCTGCAATGCAGGCCAAAAACTTTGGATCTGCTCCAAGTTAGCACATCCAAGACTGAGTACTAGCACACCACTGCAGGTATACTACTCCTCAATACATTAAGGATTCAAGTATGGGTCTACGGTGATGAGCTGAGGCACTGTCCTAAGTGCATCAACATAGCTGACAAGCAATGCAACTACAGATTGCAAGTAGAACTTTGCACAGTAATGCAGCCGACTGTATATGCTTCAGGTTAGGTTCATCATCTGCCATACAGTCTGAAAGACAGTGCTGAAGTACTGGAACTCCCAAGGAAACACGGCCACCAAGCAAGATTCCAGTACTGGTTTAGCATGGTCATGAGCTACGTTGAAGCCAGGCTGTCTGCAACATGTCTTCCATCACAATTTTAGTATGAAGGTCCCTGAAACTAAGGCAATGAAGAATTGATCAATCCAGAGACAAATGTATGCCGGCGAGTCATGAGTAAAAAACATTTATGCATTACTACTGCTGGTAGAAGCCCATATCATGATATGCAGAGACAGATTTGGCAAACTTGGTAGTAACATTTCAATTACCACACCAGTAAAATATCCATATATAGTTTGGCCTTTAGTAATGCTGGCTAGTAGCCTGTTTACAGTGCAACTGCCATTCCAAGCTTCATAGTTTTGGTTCAAGCAATTGTAATTCACACTAGGTGCTAACACATAGGTAATAAGAGCCGTAGATGGCAGGATTAGCATACTTTTATTTTACTGCACTCAGATTGCAGCAAAATATTCTCCCATTAGCAGCTGTTGTGCGCGAGCAGACTAGTACTTCACAGACCTTCGTCCCTGTATCCATTTAGGTCTCTCTGGCCACTCTCTCAGATTAGGTGGCATTATGGACGGAAATGTTCCAACAGTCTCTCCTGCATGTCTGGTTGATATGGCCATTGAGACTCTACAGCATTTACCTCTTGTAGCGTGACAACCCTCTACCGTCTAGAACAGGAGTGTCCAACTCATGGCCGCATGCGCCCTCAGAGCTCTTCCATGCCCGCGGCCCTTAAATTTAAATTTAAAATTAATTTCACTTTTTTCCGTGTCCGCGTAGTTTTGCTCTTCTGCGCATGCGCCAACTTTCTTTTTTTTACGTTTTTTCCATACCAGCGTCTTTCCGCTGGTATGCGCATGCGCGAAAACACCGTTCGGGTGATTTTTGTAAAGAAAAGCTGCAGGAAGGAGCACGATCGTAGCGTAGCAGAGTAGAGAGAGGATTTATTTGGTAATTCGTTGTGTACACACCGACTACTACACTACAACAACGGTAAGTTACAAGAGGAAGGCTCAGCTCGCCAATAATTAATTTAAAGTAAATAGCAATAATTTTCCTAAATGTGGTCTTATAAGATTTGTATGTGTGTGGACTCCAGCAATGAAGATCTGTTCACCAGGTTATTTATAAGTCAAGGGATTTAGGTGTAGCAAGTTCCTTTATCTGTCACGTTGGCTTTTATACTGTATTGTTTGAAACATGTTTGATTACATAAAGTTTAAAACTGTGTCACCCAGTAGGTCACAGCACTTGAACCATTTGTAAACTTTTTGTTACCTTCCTTACATATGTGTGTGTATTTCTGTGCGCTGAATGATGGCATGATGTATTTAATTATTAATAAATACATTTCTGCCTATAATGTATTCCGGAAGATGCGATGTCTTGGTTGGGGTGTATTCTTTACTGTTGTTGTACTCTGTGCCCACCTGATACCCCCAGAGAATAGCTAGGGCAGAGGTAACTTATTGTGATGGTAATTTGTTTACAGAGTGGATCCGCAGTAATTCATTCTTTCCTTTGAGATGCTTGAAAAGTCTGCTAGCGATTTGGAGGAAAAAAGACTCGCTGAAGGTTATACGAGACAGTAGCCTAACAACCTCTCTTGAAAGTGGTTATTCTGCTTTTATCTTAACAAAGTGGTATTGGCAGTATGTTACCGGAGCTTAGTCTTTTCTGACCTTTAGACGTGTACCCACAACTTGTTGGAAACTTGAACTTGTTTCGTTTATGGGAGTATTATTCATAATACTTGGATGGCGGTAATATTTGTTACTTAAGAAGTGTAGAAGGAAGTGGAATACTTTTTGAGGAAGGATTTTTTTTTGAAGGGAGAACTTGCTTCCGTGCCGGTTCCAGCCATATTAATGTATGCATTTCAGTGTCTGGGACTTGAGTATATGAGCCGCTGTTTGTGTAACACCCAGTAAAGGACTGTTATTTATTTCACTACCTGGAAGTACCCACCGAAAGGCTTATTCTTATCTAATCTAAGGTTTAGTGCTCGTCTAGACATTTTTTGTATTGGTGTGTGGAATTTCCATTTTCCATTACCTGTAAAGTACAGGTTTAATTTTTTTAACCTCATGCTCCCTCATTAGTGCTGTCGCCTAAACCTGTCATTTTAATGGTGCATCTGGTGGTTTACATGATTTGTAATGTATGAGCAAGGCTTGCTTTGCTGTTTACAAGACTATGCTGCTTTAAAAATCATTCTAAGTATTCTGCAGATTGATTCACGAATAATTATTTACAATTTTACATGTTTACTTAATGTTTGTGTAACTTTTTATTAATATGGATTTGTGTACAGAAGCAGATGAGGTTTATAGCATGGCCATGTATCGTAGGAGAGGTCATGTCTTCTGTAAAGAAACAATCCTAAGATATAGTTGGTTTCCATCTTGGGAGCCCCCCTCCCCATGTTTAAATTTAGAGAGGCAGTGAAGTAGTCATGACAGCAACTGGAAGTGATCTGGACGTGGTCAAATGTTAACTTCTGTGTTTTTTCAGGCTTTCTGCAGTTATTTCTTCTTCGCTGACAAGGAATAGTGAATGCATTTGACAGATTCGGAAAATCTTTGTATGTCCTGATTAAAGACTATATCACTTGAAACGCGTTAATTATGTAATTTTAAGTAATATAATTTAAATTTTGTTACATTAAATGTGGAACTTAGCGACATTAATTACATTGTAATTAAATGTGTCAGCACAGTTAATGAAGTAGGAAAGGTGTATATATATAAATTGTTTTTGTTATTAAGTAGACACGTTTTAGCTTATTGATATCTTACTGGTAATTATTCTTTCATTCAGTAACAGTCCATGCCATAAGCACTGTGCATTGTCCTTAATATACAAGCTATGAATAGCAACTGTGTGTTTGCAGGGACACTTAAAAATGAACCAGGGGTAAAGTTTTAATGAGTTTCAGTGCTAAAGTCTGCAGTGCCTACTATAAATGCCATCTCACCCTGATTTTCACTCAAAATGCTGATCTGGCCTTCCTGAGGCCACCTAAAGCAGTCAGTTTGGAAAAAAAAAGGTGGCAGAGTACACTTGATAACAATAATTTAGAATTGTAGACTACTTTTACTTAAGAACATGCATGATAATTTACATTTTCTTATTAGTAGCATTTGTTAACTTGGTAGAATATTTTGTAGTGTTGCTCATTGTTCATTACTATTTCTGGATTTGTCACTGATTTGGGTGTAAGGATTGAAAGCTATGCTGTGGACATTATGCTGCATGTGCTGTTTTCTACCTTGGACAGTATGGTACTTTTAATTACTGAAGCAAGTTTGGCACTGCTTTGAGGTGAGCATGATGTGGGTAGTGTGGGTTTGAGGAAGATTGGCAGTACAGATGGACAGCTTTTTGACTTATTTTATTAATTATTCTGGGAGTGGTAGAGTGATGAGGTCCTTTTTGTTGTGGTGTTCATACATCACAAAGTTATCTGTCATGATTAATTGTTCCTACAGCCTTATTTGATGTGACCTGAATATTCCTGACTTTTGTTTACTAACAGACAGTGACATAGAAGAATTGTTGGCCTTTCACTCAAAGCAGATAAAAGTTAAACAAGCAATAAACATTATTAAATACAATGACACGTTGGTGATTTGTTACAGTTATTTGTAAGAAATGTAAACTTTACTAAGCTGTTAGAATGGATTTAACTGTTTTTTAAATAATTAGAAAGAGATATTGAATTTTAGGGTAAATATGCATTTATTAATTTATTTATATTATTTATTAATTTATTTATTCAAATTAACCTACAATACAGCCACATTAGTCCACATAAACCAGTGGTATTTTTTGCTCTCCAGTTAATGTGAGACCTTTTTTTTTTTTTTTTTTTTTTTTTTTGGTCCTCACCTTCCGTTTGCCCCCACACCATTTTTGTTAACCCAATGCGGCCCTTGCAACTGAAAAGGTTGGACACCCCTGGTCTAGAACTTGAGACATGAGTTAACCTTAAGAACCTATAGTCTTAGTCCTTGCCTCTCCCGCCAGTATTACTGGCACAGAATGTTGGCAACACAATCACTGCATCTCAATCACCCCCCGACCCCATATTCTGTCTCTGAAACTGTTTGCTAGACAGTGGGAAAATAGATTGCAAGCAACAAATAGACCCATGGCATGCCATGATAGACAGGATCATCATGCGTTGGCATGTCTGCCCTTGGGCCAAACACTTGGGTATGCTTATAAGCCCCTCTGGGAAATATACTGAGGAATTGACAATTATTATTTGAATATAAAACATGACAATTGGCTTAAACAGCAAAACAATGACCTTTACATAATGCACAAAAAAAAAAAAAAGAGACAAGCAAACTAAGATAGTTTGGCAACAAACATAATGTTAACGCACAATCGGCACACAGCCACCTCTTTATGATCACCAAGCTATCACACTATTTTATAATGTATGTTTCCATGTTGACAACCTTTAGTTTTGCAAATTTTCCAATCACAAACAGTAGGACCTTTGCTGCACATAGCAATACATTAACACAATGAAAAGAGACGCAGCATTTAAACTTCCATGAGTTACAAAATCACATGCATTGACACAGCATTAAAAGATATGTACAGAAGATGCATCATGGTCAGTGCCACAATGTTTTCCTTCCTGAACTCTAGAGCATTTACCTCTTGTAGCGTGACAACCCTGTACCACCTAGAACAACTTGAGACATGAGTTAACCTTAAGAACCTATAGTCTTAGTCCTCTCCTCTTCTGCCAGTATTACTGGCACAGAATGTTGGCAACACAATCACTACATCTCAATCACCCCCCCTGTATTCTGTCTCTGAAAGTGTTTGCTGGACAGTGGGAAAATAGATTGTAAGCAGCAAATAAACCCATGGCATGCCACTTGTGTCCATGATAGACAGGGTCATCACACGCTGACATGTCTGCCCTTGTGCGAAACACTTGGGTATGCTTGGAAGCCCCTCTGGGCAATACACTGAGTAATTGACTATTATTTGAATATAAAACATGACGATTGGCTTAAACAGCAAAACAATGACCTTTACATAATGCACAAAAAAAAAAAAAAAGAGACAAGCAAACTAAGATAGTTTGGCAACAAACATAACGTTAACGCACAATCGGCACCTAACCCGTAATGGTTTGCAAAGCACACAGCCACATCTTTATGATCACCAAGCTATCACACTATTTTTAAAATGTATGCTTCCATCTTGACAACCTTTCATTTCTCAGAATGGATCATCACTACACAACATCACATCAGACAAAATGGCCAACATGTGGAACCCATAGTAACAGCTCACTACCAACTAGCAAGGTCATGGGAAGGTTAAAACATGCTGATTTTACATAGAAAAAAGGGATGTTTTTGTATTTATCATGAATATCACCAGTGCTTTGTTAGTAAACAAAACACTGTTGGTATGAATATGTTGCATGCGGGTCAACCCCCCCCCCCCCACTCAGCCCAATCAACACAGAGCCATTACTGTGTCCGATTTGCCTATTTCTCCTAAGCTGCCATAAACACTGATCATAACTCACAGTGTACATACTGCTTTATTTGTACACTGATTACAGAATTTTGGATTTAATTTAAAATGTTTATATCAAATTTTCCAATCACAACCAGTATGACGTTTGCTACACATAGCAATACATTAACACAATGAAAAGAGACATAGCATTCCAACTTGCATGAGTTACAAAATCACATGCATTGAAACAGCATTAAAAGACATTTACATAAGATGCATCTGGCCAGTGCCACAATGTTTTACTTCCTGAACACATGTGGACCATGCATATTCTGTTTGATTCACCTTCGTGAATGCATTAAATTTGAATACATAATGACATTCAAACCCCTATTGTAATACAACACCTGTTACAGTGTTTGTTTAAATGTATAGCCAGTAAGCAAAGAAACATAAAAGATGAATCAGTGCCAAAACCGCAGTTCCCAACATTTAAACCAGAAAAGGCCACTGAAAACTTCAGGCAGTACAACCCACCAATATCAGTCAAAATGCATTCTCTGCTTAAGTACAAGTCATCTGAATAAGTCCACATCAAAGACATCTGACTAACTAATTAAAAGGTTGTTGCTAGCAAAAAAATTTATATTCAAGTAAATCCTCTACAAATTAAATATCTGATGCTAGAGAACAATAAATTGCCCATGTTACAATAAAATGATAAGCTGTTAGTATTGCAATACGGAATGGATGCCAAGAGCTAACCCCCCAAGCTAAACACGCTGTTAAATCTCAGCCTATCCATAGGCTATGTGCCCATACAATGTCGCACAGCAACGGTTATTCCACTCTGCAAAGGAGGGGCCACAACTGACCCTGGTAACTAGTGCCCCATAAGCCTGACTAGCCTGGTCTGCAAGGCTATGGAGCGCATCATCATGGAACTCATTAACAAAGACATTGTGAACTTCCGAACACTTGACCCGACCCAACTGATGCCTACTAAACCTGGTTGACTTCTTCGAGACAGTCACCAAGGCCATAGATGAGGGAAAGGAGGTTCACACAGCCTACCTTGACCTCGCCAAGGTTTTCTACACCACTACCCACTCAGGTATTATGGGAAAACTCACCAGCCTGAACAGAAACCCCTACGTCATGAGATGGGTTGCCAACTGGCTTACAGACAGAACTCACACAGTAAGAATAGCAGGCTCCAGGTCCAACTCTAAACCAGTCACAAGTGGTGTCCAACAAGGATCGGTCCAGGGACCCCTACTGTTAGGTTCATAGGTTCATAGGTTCATACTAGGCTATCTGCCCTGGGGCATTTATAAGCCTAGCCTGATTGTGTTTGGCTTATGCCACCCCTTGATTTGAGTATACTGTGCCCTTTTTAAAGTTTAGTTTACTGTGCCTCTGTCTAATAGTGACACGGAAGTAATCCCCGGGACAAACCTACAATCCTCCATCCACTCATCAAGATTCTTCTTGAAAAGAGTCAGTGAGGTGCTCTGCCTAACATGAATTGGAATTCTATTCCAGAGCGAAAGGAGCCTCTGGGTTATGAATCTGTCCCTCCAGCATGTTCTATTTATTTCTGTGCTGAGGTTCAAGTCCCTCGAGCGCGTGGCTCTAAGGGATTTAGATTTACTGAGGTGGAGCATGTCCATTAATTCTGGGTTGGACATAGCTTTATATGTCAGGCATAGATCACCTCGAAGTAGGCGGTATACAACTGAGTAGAGCTTGAGTTTTTTTAACCGAGCAGCATATGGCATCTGTTTGAGTCCCTTGATCCTCCTGGTGAGGTACTTTTGGGGTCTTTCTAATTGCTGCAGGTGTTGGGTAAGGTACATCCCAAAGGGGGCATTGTATTCTCTGATGGGCCTGATGAGGGATGAATAAAGGGGCACGATTACCTCTCTTGATCTATATGTGAATCCTTTCATGATGAGGTTGGCTATGTAGAAGGTCGTTTTAACCACTTTGGCAATGTGGTTATCAAAGGAGAGATTGCTATCAACTTGGGTCCCCAGATCCCTAATTACTTTCTCTGTACTTAATGGGTTACCACCTATGTGGTAATTTGTGGGCACATTGTTTTTGCCAAAGGGTATGACTATACACTTTTTGGCATTTAGCTTTAGACCATGGCTCTGGCACCAGTTATCCGTCTCTGCGAGACCTTTTGAAGGATGTTTGTGTCAGCTGGAGAGTCGATTATGGCGCCCAGTTTGCAGTCATCTGCGAACTTGGTGAGCCATAGTCCTCCCACGTTGGCCTGCACCTCAGAAAAGTAAATACCGAACAGGAGAGGTCCCAGGACAGAACCTTGTGGGACGCCACTTGTGACTGATTTCGAGTCTGACATGGCTCCAGCAACTCTGACTCTGTGGGTTCTGTCTTTGAGTCAGTTTGTGACCCATCTTGTGACATAGGGGTTTATATTTAGGCTGGATAGCTTATCTATGATGCCCGAGTGGGGTATTTTGTCAAATGCCCTTGCGAGGTCCAGATAGGCTGTGTGGACTACCTTCCCTTCATCTATGGCCTTGGTGACTGTTTTGAAGAAGTCGACCAGTTTCAAAAGGCAGGATCTGCCCTTGACAAAGCCAAATTGGGTAGGATTTAGTGTCTGTAGGTCCTCAATGTCTTTGTTTATGAGTTCTATGATGATCCTCTCCTTAGCCTTGTATACTAGGCTAGTCAGACTTATGGGGCGATAGTTTCCAGGTCCACAGAGGCGCCACCTTTGTGGAGTGGGACCACTGTTGCTGTACGCCATTCTTTGGGCACATATCCTGTAGTGAGGCTGAGATTGTACAGCAGTTTTACTTGATGGATTAGTTCTTCTTGGAGTTCATGTAGGACGCAACCCGGGACGCCATCTGGTCCCATGGAAGCAGTGTTTTTTGCTTTGGAGAGGGCGGCCTTCACCTGAGCATCAGAGATGTTTGGGAGGCTGCACTCTGCCGGGATAGATACTTGCTCTTTTGGGGGGGAGGGGGTGGAGAAGTTTGCACTGAACCTGTCTGCCAAGATATTGGCGATATCTGTGGGTTCAGTGTATTTTTTGTCATTTAGAATCAACTCAGAACAAGTCTGGGAGTTGCATCCCAGGTTCCTAACATAACTGATTGTCTTTAGTATCCTGTGCAATTTTTCTCTCGAAGCTGGCCTTGGAGGATTTTATGAGGGATCGTAATTTTTTGCTAGTACTGATCAGAGATGCCTTCCCTTTTAGGGATTTTGCTCAATCATGTAGTAGCTTCCTCCTTCTGTTGTACAGTTTATTTATGGCTGGGGTCCACCAGACTGGACGCCTGCCTTTGGATGATTGGGTCTTGATTTTGTTTGGGATAGCATGATCCATGCATTCCTGGAGATGTCCGTAGAATGCGTTTATATAGGATTCTGCAGTTTGGGCCGTAGTTTCCACTGGTCCTGGGGCCTTGAAGGATTCCACTTCAGTTTTGAGAAGTGTGAAATTCGCTTTTGAGAAGTTTTTCACTGTGGTTTTCTGGGCTGGGGTGGGGTCGGGATGTGGATATCCAGTGAAATTAATTTATGGTCTGATCTTACCAATGAGGGATATACTTCTGGTATGGAGCATAGAGTCCCCATGTTAGTAATGATCAGGTCTAGTATGTTTTCCCCTCTTGTGGGAGTGGTGACTAGTTGTTCCATAGCATTTGAATTTATAAATTCCAGGAACCTTTGGGCTAAGGTGCTGGGGCTTGAGTAATGCTCCCAGTCTATGTTTGGGTAGTTGAAGTCGCCCAATATAATGGTGTTTGGAGAGATCTTAGTGTTCTCCAATGTTTTCAGGAAAGCCGAGTGGGATTCCTGACTTTGAGAGGGTGGTCTGTAGCATGCTATAAACTGAAAAGCAGTCTTGCCCACTGTCAGTTGCACATGGATGGTCTCCGATACTTTGTGCACTGCCACTAACCTGGAGGTGTGGATATCCTTGATAAATATGGAAACTCCCCCTCCTTTTGTGGTTTGGTCCAGGTTTTGGGGCCGAAAAGCATAATATGAGGCATAACCTGGTAGTGCTGGGGTGCTTTCTGGAGCCTTGAACCAGGTTTCTGTCACTGCACAGATATCGATGTTCTCCATACTGAGGAGAGCTTCGAGTGCATGCATCTTGAGGTTAAGACTTCTGGCGTTTAGCAGCGTTACCCTTAGTTTCTTGTTCTTTGTGCTGTTTATGGAGGTGGGTTTGACTTTTGAGCCTTGCCTAAAAAAGGCACTATGGGGGTGGCAAGAGCCTTTGCCAATATTCGAAAGCCCAGTGGTGACAGGTGCAAGCCATCCCTAGCAAAGCAACGTGGCTTGTCGAGCATGTCATCCCAGGCTGACAGACACTGGATCCCCTTTGAATGACACCAACATTTTAGCCAATTGTTAAAATCGATCATTTTGTCTTTATACTGTGGCATCATTCTAGGTGAGGGTAAGATGCTGCTCAAGGTCAGAGTCATACCGGCCTGGGCTACATGATCAGAGAGCTCCTCTATGTCTCTTTTCATGTAGTCGAGGGAGGTACGTCTCAGGTCATTCACGCCAGCATGTACAATGACTGAGTCATATTTGTATTTGCTTTGGAGTGACCTGAGTGTTTGCGCTATGTGGCGGATCCTAGCGCCCGACAGGCAGCTCACTGTGACCTTCTCTTTATTCAGCCTGGTGAGCGGGACGTCAGTGTGTCTGACAATAGAGTCACCTATTACAAGGGTATCAGGTGTGTTATTCAGTCTTAAAGGCTGTGACTGCTTGGCACACTGACTTTGTGTGCTATGTGTTGTACGTGTTTTGTTTTGGGGTAGCGCTTGCTTGGATGTCTGCTTTGGAGGTCTCTGTTGCTTAGGTAGATTTTTATTTAGAGCCTCCGAGTATGTTTTTGTGTTTTTATGTGTTTGGTTCGCTGTTGTGGTGGGACTATGTGATACTGGAATTGTGTTGTGTGAGGTTACCTTCTCCTCCTGACTGGTTACACCAGTTTTGAGATGAGAGAGCTCAGCCTCCAGTTTGGCTATATGGTTGCATCTCTCACATATATTTTAACCTGTTTGGAGGAGGAGAGGGTTGTCCGTGTACATGAGACAGTTGTAACATTGCCTCAAAATTCCCAGATTCACCAGCTGGACTGGAGAGGAAACCATTGACTGACCTTTGGACATGCTTGAGTAATATAGGGAACTGAATTAAAATGGACCAATAGGGGACAAGGTAATCATAGAGAGTATAAGAGTAAGTAGTGCTTATGGTTTATTAGTGCTAACTTATAAGATTACTTATTTGGAGCAGTGAGGGGCCTTAGAATGAGAATATGGTGTTTAACTTGAGAGATAGAGCAGTTCTAAGGGAAAAAGTGAAGAGCAGACTTTGTGGAGCCAGGAATAGTTTAAACCCAATTAGGCGGCGCTGCCCGATGTTGCGCTATGCGCAAAAATGTGCAAAACCGTGCAAAAGAGGGTTTTAAGAGAGGGAGATCAAGGAGTTTGGAATTGACCCAAAATGGCCAATAAAACACTTGAGTGCTAGGCCAGAGACAGATAAAATGCAAGTTTTAAGAAAATAAACGATTTTAAAAATAAGTGCAGGCAGGAAATTCAGTAATCAGCTCTAGGTTGTGTTCTAAATACAGTTACCAACACAGAAATCAAGTTTAACAAGCCAGAAAATGCTCAAAAGTAGGGGACAATGCAGAAAAACTTAAATAATCTGAAGCAAAATACTTAAAATCTCAAAAGTGGCTCCTTTCTTCTCTCAGCATTTTCTCCTCTTGGTGGGTGCTTCACCAACAGCCAACAAGTCCAAAAAGATGCCAAAACCCCGAGGCAATCGGGTTTTAAGAGAGGGAGATCAAGGAGTTTGGAATTGACCCAAAATGGCCAATAAAACTACAGTTTCAAGGCAGTAACCACTCCCACAGGGGCAGGCAGGCTGCTCAATGTTTATCACTGCCACTGATGAACACAGAGACTTCCCTTTAGTCCAAGCAAACAATGGCCTCCAAGAAACTTACAAACAGTTCAGAACAGCAAATCTGTAACTGAACTTTTTTAAATCTCAGAAAAGTGGGAAAAAGGCAAGATTTTTTGTTTTTTGTTTTTTTTTTAAGGAAAGCAGAGGTTCATAAGTATCAACAAGTTAGAACAGTGCAGGAAATGACCCCACACTTGAGTGCTAGGCCAGAGACAGATAAAATGCAAGTTTTAAGAAAAAAAACGATTTTAAAAATAAGTGCAGGCAGGAAATTCAGTAATCAGCTCTAGGTTGTGTTCTAAATACAGTTGCCAACACAGAAATCAAGTTTAACAAGCCAGAAAATGCTCAAAAGTAGGCGGCAATGCAGAAAAACTTAACAAATAATCTGAAGCAAAATACTTAAAATCTCAAAAGTGGCTCCTTTCTTCTCTCAGCATTTTCTCCTCTTGGTGGGTGCTTCACCAACAGCCAACAAGTCCAAAAAGATGCCAAAACCACGAGGCAATCGGGTTTTAAGAGAGGGAGATCAAGGAGTTTGGAATTGACCCAAAATGGCCAATAAAACTACAGTTTCAAGGCAGTAACCACTCCCACAGGGGCAGGCAGGCTGCTCAATGTTTATCACTGCCACTGATGAACACAGAGACTTCCCTTTAGCCCAAGCAAACAATGGTCTCCAAGAAACTTACAAACAGTTCAGAACAGCAAATCTGTAACTGAACGTTTTTAAATCTCAGAAAAGTGGGAAAAAAGCAAGATTTTTTTGTTTTTTTAATGAAAGCAGAGGTTCACAAGTATCAGCAAGTTAGAACAGTGCAGTAAATGACCCCACACTTGAGTACTAGGCCAGAGACAGATAAAATACAAGTTTTAAGAAAAAAAACAATTTTAAAAATAAGTGCAGGCAGGAAATTCAGTAATCAGCTCTAGGTTGTGTTCTAAATACAGTTACCAACACAGAAATCAAGTTTAACAAGCCAGAAAATGCTCAAATGTAGGTGGCAATGCAGAAAAGCATAACAAATAATCTGAAGCAAAATACTTAACATCTCAAAAGTGGCTCCTTTCTTCTCTCAGCGTTTTCTCCTCTTGGTGGGTGCTTCACCAACAGCCAACAAGTCCAAAAAGACCGCCAAAAAGTCCAAAAAGTTAGGCATATACTTCTCAGAAGTAGAGGCAAACACAGGAGTACTATGGCTAACCACGTTTGCCGATGACTGCACAGTGGGAGCCATAAATGACTCTCTGGCTGACATGGAGATCCTCCAAAAGGGCCTTACTGAGACAAACACCTGGTGTCAAAGTCATGGACTCAAGCTAACTGCCCAAATATGCATAGTCATCCAATTTGGGAAAAACAACACCCACGAATTACCACATAGGTGGCAGCCCCCTTAATACAGAAGAGGTAATAAGAGATTTGGGTACGCAGGTAGATAGTAATCTCTCCTTTGACAATCATATTTCCAAAGTAGTTAGGAAATCCTTCTATGTGGCCCATCTAATTACTAAACATTTTGCATCTACAAATAAAGAGGTTATAGTGCCCCTCTACTCGTCACTCATCAGACCCATCATAGAGTACAATGCCCCATTTGGGATGTACCTCACAAGACACTTCCAACAGCTGTAAAGACCACAAAAGTACCTCACCAAGAGGATTAATAGCCTCAAACATATGTCCTTTGCAGGCCAACTGAAAAAACTCCGGCTGTACTCAGTGCCATATCGCTTACTCAGAGGTGATATCTGCCCGACTTACAAAGCCATGTCCAACTCAGACTTGATGGACATGCTCCACCTAAAGAAGTCCAAGTCACTGTGAGCCACATGCTCTAGTGAGCTAAACCTTGCCACAACAATAAATAGAACATGCTGGAGGGATAGATTACTGTCACAGACTCACCATGCTTTGGAACAAAATTCCTAACTACATTAGGCTGGGCTCCTCACTAACACTCTTCTAGACCAACCTTGACGAGTGGATGGCTAACAGAAAATACACCCCTGGGATTACTTCATTGACTCTGCTTGCCAGAGGCTCAGTTAAAGAATCAATGGGGTGGCAAAAGCCAACACACTCTAGCTAGGCTTATAAATGCCCTCAGGCAGATTGCATAGTACCTACCTATGAACCTGGGTAAAACAGGTCCATGGTTGCTAGGCATCTTATCCAAAGGAGAAGATACTCAAGACTGCAGCACTCCACCCTCAAAATCCAACACAGTATCAGCAATCCATCTACATGCTGTGGGAATAGAACCCACAGCCTTCTGCATCTATACATATGCTTCCTGATGTGCTACTAGCACAGCTTTAAAACTCTAAACAGACATTGATACCAATTGCCAAGGAAAACAGTTGCACATTTTGGGTAGGGGATTCAGGCTCATGTTTCTGTGAGCTATGGTACAGGGCTTGAGCGCAAGGGCTCATCGCTCATCAGGCCCATAATAGAGTACAATGCCCCATTTGGGATGTACCTTACTCGACACCTGCAACAGCTGGAAAGACCTCAGAAGTACCTCACCAAGAGGATCGTGGGGCTCAAACAGATGCCCTATGCAGCCCGGCTAAAGAAACTCCAGCTCTACTTGGTTGCTTACCGCCTCCTCAGAGGAGACCTCTGCCTTACGTACAAGGCCATGTCTAACCCCAAATTAATGGACATGCTCCACCTAAAGAAAACCAAATCTCTTAGAGCCACACACTCTAGGGATTTAAACCTCAGCACAACAATAAATAGGACATGCTGGAGGGATAGATTCCTGTCCCAGAGACTTCCCTCACTCTGGAATAGAATCCCAATCTATGTTAGGCAAAGCCCCTCACTGACTCTCTTCAAGAGAAATCTTGACGAGTGGATGGAAAATCGTAAATATACACCTGGGATCACATCAGTGGCCCTGCTGGACAGAGGCCCAAGAAACTAATCTAAAAGGGAGGCGAAAGCCAACACATTCTGGCTAGGCTTATAAATGCCCTTGGGCAGATAGCCTAGTACCTACCTATGAACCTATGAAATTACTAAATACCTGCTAACCTAAATTCCACACCACAAGTACTGCAAGATGGAAGAGAAGGACATCTGTGGTTATGGTAAGATTTTTCAGAAGTATCCTTCGTGTAGCCAACAATGCTTGGGTGTTTCCTTGCCAGCACAAATCCACTGTTTTCAGATATACTCCTAAATTTGTGCATCCTTACCTTTAGCTGTCAGTGTTTCATCTACAGATTGTCTGCCTACTGCCTTTGACGAATACATTGCCTAGGTTACAGTAAAAAAATAACATTGCAATAGGGAATGGATGGCAACCCAAAGAAACTAAGACAGTCACGACTGCAGCACCCAACATTAGAGTAGAACTTACGATTTCATATCCATCTGCAAGTTGCGGTAGTAGAACCCACAGCCATATGCATAAAAAGCAAATTTACTCACAGATGTGCTGCTACCACTGCTTTCAAGTGCTGTAGCTCAATCAATGATGACCATATGCTAAACAAAACAATTACACATTGAAAACAGATTTCACATCAAGACCGTGACAAAAATAATGGCAATGCAAATACAATCAGAAGGAATTAAGAAGAAACTGC